>NC_140948.1:49959121-50244121 GCF_014529385.1 Adiantum capillus-veneris | reverse complement strand
TTCTCAACACCTCCACTCATGCCCTTGGACTCTGATTTCTTTGATTCTGATTCCATTGTGAAACTGTTCGGCTTTGATTCCGATTCTTCCAAACCCTTCCAAGACACTTTGAAAGGTGATTTACCTTTTTCAACTGTTGGAGAGCCCAACAACAATTTGCTTCTCTTACTTCCATATGCTATTCCCTCTTCTTTAGCCACATCTACCACTAGTGTCTTCAAACCTGTTGCTATTGTCGGACCCTTCAGAGCATACTCGAAAATTGCAGCCAAATAAGGTGCTACTCTTCCCACTATTGGTGTCTGACGTCGGTCTCTCTTTCTAGTGAACTGCATCCGACCATAAAGAATTGATTCCCAATCCACTTTAATGCCTCTCTCTGCCTGAAACAAAGGAGCAAAAGCCTCCTTGGACATGTACGCAGTCTTCTGGAGGATACACACTTTTTCCAAATACCAAAAAAAATTTGAAGCTCTGTTTCCACCCGCATTCTTCACCATGTAGTATGCCTTCGTGCCTTACAGGATTTCCGAATACCCCTTTCATCTGGGAATCGGTCAGCTTCCTCGTCTTGGTTGGCACAGTTAAACAGGGAACCTTGAAGACTTTGGACACCAACTTGGGTGTCAAGCACACATCGGCTGTAACCATTCCATCACTTTCCTTTATCATATTTCACTGCTGCTCGGCAAATTCATTTTCTGCCCATGTATCCCATGGTAGACATGCAAATTCATACACACCGATACGCTTTAACCATACCTGGGTCTCCGCGTCATTAGGGTCGAAAGATGCCACCACCATCTCCATGCTACCTTGATCACTCAGAGGTTCGGCCTCATCGCTTTCCACCTCGATTGGCTCTTCCTTGCCGCGCTTTAAACAAATCCTCCATCACCGTCTTCATGGACCTGGTATGCGACATCGCTTCTGTCGCATCCTCTTGCATACCCGCCATGAGATTGCCCTTAATATTCTGAGAAAACATGTCGCCCTTCTCACCCGACTTAACACTCACTAAACCATAACCCTCACACACTTGGATGTGATCCTCACCTCCTCGCACCACCTTACTCTTATGATGACGAAAATTCTCCTCGATTTGGGCACGCCATGCAGGATTCGCCAAAAAATTATTCTTCTTTAAGTGAGTCACATCAGCACTAAGTGAATTTTCTGCCTTAAAATGAGTACCTCCACTTATTAGTACCTCTGTACCCTTTTGTTCAATTCCACTCCTCTAACTTTCCACTTTTGAGACTTCAAATCCGAAAGTCCGATTTCCAATTTCCATTCCGCAATCCGAATTCCGAATCCCAAAACCCTTGACAAGTTTTGAATTGCTAGAACAATTTGCCAGTTCTGCCTCTAAACATTTCACTGCAACTCGCAGAACACCAATTGTCAATAGTTTACTGCCAATATCCTCAGCCCTATTGACCATCCACTTGGGAACCTCAGGCACTTTTCCATAAAATTTCTTCAATATGAATCCATTCACTGGTTTCACAATCTTTGTTCCAAAGATATCTTTCAACAAAAATGTTCCTTGACCCTGTTCTGATTCAATCTGATAAGGTCCCAAATATCTCAGCTTCAACTTACATGGATGTGGTCCCAATTTAGAATTGTATAACATCACCCAATCCCCTTTCTGAAAAATTTTGAATTTGACCGGCCTAGACATCCATGCTTGTCTCCTCTTCTGCCCAATTTCCACCAAATAGGCACTCTGAATTCTATCCTCTTCCAATTTAAGCAGTTCCTTATGTCTATAAGGAATTGATTCCTCCGGACTTAACTTATGCTAAACTGACAACCTCAAACTTGGAATTACATATTCCATTGGCACCAAAACTCTAATCCCAAAGACCAATTTGAAAGGTGTCATTCCAGTTGCCACCTTAAAAGCTGTCCTAAAAGCCCATAGTGCTGAATCCAACTTGTCATCCCAATCCAATTTTTTTTCTTACACAATCTTCTTCAAAATTCTCACCAACACTTTATTAGAGCTTTCTGCCTGCCCATTTGCTTAAGGATGATATGGGGTAGATTTCTTATGCAAAATCATATGTCTAGATGTCAACTCTTGAATCACAAGATTCAAAAAATGTGTTCCCTGATCTGACACCAACTCAATAGGACATCCAAATATTGTCATAATGTTTTTATATAGAAACCTTGCTACACTTGCTGCTTTATTATCTCTCAAAGACACTACTTCCACCCATTTGGTAGCATAATCTGTTGCAACAAGAATGTATCTGAAACCTGTCCTCTTTGCCCTTGGTTTTATTGGGCCTACAAAATCCATTCCCCACTTATGAAATGGTTCTAATGGCAATAGTGGATGATCCTGCATCATGTCCCCTTGTGTAGGCTGTCCCATCTTCTGACATTGAACACATTCCTTGGCCAAACTATATGCATCCTTCATTTAACAAAGGCCACCAAAGTCTAGCTTGTAAAATTTTCCAACCTGTAATTTCCCCTGAGAAATGTCCTCCAGCTGATCCCCAATGTGCCTCCTGCAACACTGCTTTCTGCTCTTCATCCGGAACACATCGTCATATAATCTAATATGCTCCTCTTCTATATAATTCTCTAGCTATAATTAGAAATGGTCTGCTCCTCAATGCAAACTTCTTCCTCTGATCCGGAGACATTGTCGAAGGTAAAACTCCATCTGTCAGAAACTGAACCATCTGATCATACCAATTGTCAAAAAACTGTCCTTCCACTCGGCAAATCCGCATCAGGCAATTTATCCGATAATCGTGGTAATTGCTCCTTATGTTCCAATCTGCTGAGGTAATCCGCCACCACTGCATGCTGAGTTCCTCGAGTATGAACAACTATGTAATCAAATTCTTGCAACATGAGCATCCACCTTGCTAATCTGCCTTCCAGTTTGGCTTCTTTACCATAAATAATAAAGCCTGATGATCCACATGAAAAACCACTTTGTTCCCTAACAGATAATGTCGGAATTTTTCCAAAGCAAAAATCATTCCCAAAGCTTCCCTTTTCGTAACTGTGTAATTCTTCTCCGGTGCTCTCAACATTCTACTAGCATAATAAACTAGCCTGAACCATCCCTTAATCTTCTCCTGCATTAAAACAGCTCCCACTGCCATATAGGAAGCATCAACATACACATGAAATGGCAATTCCCAATTTGGTGGTTGAAGTATATGTGAAACTGCCAACATCTTTTTGATAATCTGAAAAGCCTTCTTTTGAGCTTCTCCCCAAACAAATTCCACTTCTTTAGTCAAATGACTAAGTGGTGCGCTCACATACACCAAATATCGTAAATACCTACCATGCCATTTGATCTGTCCAACAAACCGCATCACTGCCTTCAAATTTTCCAGAGCTACAGCTTTCTGAATGGCACTGATTTTGTCTCCATCAATCAACATTCCCTCTTGAGATATGATATGTCCCAACAATTTTCCCTTCTGTACTGCAATTGCACACTTTTGGGGATTAAGTGACATCCGAAACATCCTACATCTTTCAAAACACTTCCTCAAATATTCCAAATGCCTGACTTTTTCCCCCAAAACTGAAAAATCATCCATAAAAATCCTCTTAAAATCTGTCAAATGTGGGTCAAAGGTTTTAAAAGCTGTCTCCGAAAATGATGGTGGTCCATTCTTCAATCCAAAGCTCATCACTGTATATGAAAAATCTCTCCATTCTGTGTAAAAAGCAGTTTTTTCAATATCCTCCTCAGCCATTGGTATTTGATTGTACCTTGAAAATCCGTCAAGAAAAGTGTACATCTCATGTCCCGCTACATCATCCAGAACTAAATTTATAATAGGCAATGGAAATGGATCTGCAACTGTTGCTGCATTCAATTTTCTATAATATACACAAACCCTTAACTTCCCTGACTTCTTGGGTACCACTACAATTGGTGACAACCATTCCGCCCGATCCACTGGCACTATAAACCCTGCATTCAACAATTTATCCAATTCCTCTTTCACTTTCTTGGCATAATTTGGATTCATCCTGTATCTTTGTTGAATCACTGGAACAACATCCGTTTTCAAATTTATATGATTCTTATACACTTGAGTATCCATGCCTTTTAAATCATAATAATCCCATGCAAAGACATCAATATACTCCAAGAGTAATTCCTTCAAGTCCTCCTTGAAGCCTTCTTCCAAATGAACACTAATTCTTATCATCTTTGGATGATCCTCCGTTCCCAAATTCAAATCTTGTAAATCATCCTCCTTTTCTCGAGAAACTTAATTCTTTATCATCTTATCATACAGAGCTTTCGCTCTTTGAATTTCCTCATTTGGCTCCAATTCTGAATCCTCGATCACAGTTTCCTCTCGGATTTTCTTCTCTTCTAAATTTTCCTACTCCACATCATCTGTATTCCCCTGCAACAACTGATCAATTCCCAAACTGTTCTCTTTTTCTACATATTTGTCAATGATCCGCTCCACATCTACCTCAAATACGGGAACAATTGTTGGATTTGCTGCCAGGAAACATGCTTCTTCATCATCCTCCAATCCTTCAGACATGTTAATTGCTTGTGCCAACATTGGCTTCGTCTCTTCTGACAATTCCTTCTTCGGACCCATTGGTAATGTGACTTCTCTCCTTCCTTTTTGAACCGTCACTTCATTCTTTCTCCAATCCTGTTTCAGCTTAGCCGTGTGAAACCATGGCCTCCCCAACAACATAGAATAGGTATTTTTTGAATCCTTCATCCTGATGACCACAAAGTTTACAATAAACTGCAATCCATGAATAATAATTCCTTGCCTCCTTAACATCCCCACTGGTTGAACTCTGCTCTGATCAGCCATACGCACTTGAAATGGAGCTGGTTCCAACCTGACATCTTGCATCCTTAGAAATTCCGATTCCGAAAGTATGTTGACCCCTGATTCGCACCATCCAATAGAACATCAGAAAATTTGCGGTAATTAAATTCCAACGACAGTGTTGGTACTGAAAAATCCATATCCTCCGGGCTAATCTGACAACTCTGAACTGTCTGCTGCACCTCCTTCATACTCGGAACAGCCTTTGTCCTTAGCATCACTGTATATAGTCTATCTCTGAAAATTGGAACTAATGACAATAACTGATCCAATGTAAAATGTACAGAGG
This sequence comes from Adiantum capillus-veneris, assembly GCF_014529385.1. Lineage (NCBI taxonomy): Eukaryota > Viridiplantae > Streptophyta > Polypodiopsida > Polypodiales > Pteridaceae > Adiantum > Adiantum capillus-veneris. The sequence continues at coordinate 50,238,967 of NC_140948.1, read as the reverse complement.
AATTAGTTAACTCTTCAAACAAAGCATCCATCCTTTCTCTTTCCTTCTCCTCCTTTTTTACTCCTTTCTCATTCGATTTAAGCTTGCTCTGCTATTGATTCTTTTCCATCAAATCTTCAGCTACTTCATCCTGAATCTCCTTCTTCTCCTCCCAATCCAGTGGAGGTTTCAACCTTGCTTTGGACCTTGCTGTCACTAATACATCTACTTCCTCTTGCAAACATTTAGAACAATCACATTCCGGCTGAAAATCCATAACGACTTCATTCACCCCTTGATCCTGAAACGATTCCACTACTATCAAACTACTTCTAGGCTCTTTGTTTGCTTCAGCTGACTGTGCTGGTGATGCTAGCAACAACTGCGGCACTGGCCCTCTTGGCTATTTTTACTGATTCCCCCCTTGATAATTCCAAACTGACTGATTCCATCCTTGTGGTTGTGGCTGCCAATTCTGCCACCGCTGCTGCTGATCCCAATTTCCCCCCAAGGGGGGTCTTGAATTCTGCCATCCTCCAAATCTCGGTCCTCCGCTTGAATTGAAATTTCCTCTAAATGGTGGTCCCCTTTGATTAAACTGTGGTCTCCACCCTGAATACTGTTGTTGCCTTTGCCATCCTTGATTATTGAAAATCCCCTGCCTTCCTCTTGTCTCTGGAAACACCCCATGAGTTTGAGGTCCTTGTTGCTTTAACTTCTGCTGAATCCTTTCTGGTACGACACCTCTGAAATTTTGACTAAACCAACATTCCTTTGTCCAATTCCCATCCTTAACACAAATTTCACAATGAGGGGTTTTTGATTTCACAGCTTTTTGCACTTCCAACTTCTTCAATTTCTTTGCTACCCATTTTTCCACTCTATCCTCTTTCTCTTTTGACTTTTTTTTTCGACTTCTTCTTGCCTTCCTTCTTCTTATCCTCATCTTCTTCTGAATCTGAATCCTAAGTGGAATCCTCTTCACTATCAGAATCGGTTTCCGTATCTGAATCCCTATCAGTTTCCTAATCCAAATTGCTGTCCGAATCCAAATTATCTGACCTCTTCTTTTTCTTCGACCTACTTTTCTTCTTTTCTTTAGATGACCTCTTGGCTGCTTTCCCATGAGAGACCCCAAACCTTTTCTCTGCTCTTTGAGGTGTTTCCACTAATGCTTGTAATCCACCTACAACATCAACTCCAGCAACAACATTCTTCAATTCCTTCCTTAATCCATTCAAAAAATATCCAGCAAGCATTTCATCAGTTGGCCTTTCTTGAGCAGACAACCTTCTCACATATTGGTTAAACTTTTGTGCATAATCCTCAACCAACATTTTCCTTTGTTTCACTTCCCTAAGCTTGGTCAACACATCATGTGGAGTCTTTTCCTTTCTGAACTAGCTCAAAAATGCTGCTTTCAATCCATCATAATCAGCAAAATGACCTGCTGGAAAATTACTGAACCACTGTATAGCCTTCCCATCCAAAGTAGCCTCAAACTGGCGCATCTTAGCCTGGGCATCGTACATTATGGCAAATCCTCCGGCCTCCCATCTTGTCTCATATTGAGATATGTGGCAATTGGGGTCTTCTTTTGACTTTCCCGAAAAGGTCCGGAATTTGACGCGCATATCCTGCTTAGCCGCCGCCATATTTGTAGGTCCACCTGTTTGTACAGGATTTCCTGCACTGGTACTTCCCAACGGATCAAAAATCAATCTCTTTTGTGCTACTAATGCATGTTGAATAACTACAACCGCAAACAGCCGCGGAAATATATCCTGCTCTTCATTCGGTACTTCTTCTTCCCATCTATCACTTAGATAATCCTCTGCGCCATCCAAATCCTCCACAATATCATTTGAATCTTCCCCTATAGAAACTCGGTGCATCCCAGTATAATCCAAAACTCCCTGCAGTTCCAAACGCTGACCATCTCGCCCATACAACTGCCAAAATAGCCTAGCAACTGACCTTGTCTAATACGAGAATATATCCTACTCCGCTTCCTCCAGAGTGCAACCAACTACCCATGCCAACTCACACTATTCTGAACATCCTCCCTCCATTACCACAACACTCGCTCCTATTAGAGAAACCTGAATCCATCCATGCTACATCGCACTTACACTGTGATCGCCAAGTGTTTAAGGCATAGACATTCAGACTAGACAAAGCACCGAAATCAGGATGGAACTGGAACTGGAACAGAACACAGAAACTAACAACAGACTAAATCCGCCATAACTTCCGCCTTCACATTCCCAAGAAGATACTGATCAACAGTTACATATTTTGATAATACTAATGGGCAACACCCTTTCCCAAGAACACCCCTTGGAATCCCAAAGGTACAAAAGTTTACATTCCAACTTCCACTAAGTAAAACATCCCAAAATTCCTAGGCCTAACAATTTCTTTCACTCTCTTTATCTATTTCTTTCTCTCTCTCTCTTTCCCTCTCACTCTCTTTATCTATTTCTCTCTCTCTCTATCTAACATTTACCTCTCTTTATATAAAATTTCTCTCCCTCTCTCCCTCTCTTTATCTATTTCTCTCTCTCTCTCTCTAACATTTCTCTCCCTCTCTCTCTCTCTCTCTCTCTCTCTCTCTCTCTCTCTTTCTTCATTTATCTCTTTCTCTCTCTATTTCATCTAACACTATTCAAACAACCATTTCCAAAATGTGCATGACAAATCAACCATTTCCAAACGTGCGTAGCAAAGCAACCATTTTCAAATGTGCTTAGCAAAGCAACCATTTCAAACAAGCGGTGCGAAATAACCATTTCCTAATGAACGAGGTATGTTATGATGGATTCTTTATTTTCTCTATTTTTAATTTATGTGTGTGTGTGTGTGTGTGTGTGTAACTTGGACGAAACTCTCTTCGACAAAACTTGAGAAGCTTGGAGAAGGAGAGAGGGGGAAGGGAGAGGTAAGGGGGGGGGGGGGGGAGCTTGGGAGCAATGGCGGAGAGCAAGAACGCAGGGTATGCTGCAAAAATGTGGCATACTTTTCCTTCTTTCCTTCTTTAGGCACCAGTTATTACCGCGGCTATTACCACGCTTATTACCGCCCATATTACTGCGGCCAATCATTTCAAAAGGATACATGCAAATCCGAGGTTGCGGGGGGGGGGGGGGGGGGGAGGTACAAACCACCCCCTCTACCCTTAGCTATACATTATTTCATTTTTTAGCCTTTTGAGTTTCTTGGTAAAGATTTTTAATTTTTTATGGATACTTTATTTTGTAGTACTTTTAAATGTTTATTAATTGAATTTTTAAATATCTCTTTTAGTTAAAAAATAATTTTAACATTCATTGTCATTTATTCCCTTTGACTTTAACTATATGTAATATGTCTAATGGAATTAAGTGTTTTTCCAATTATTTATTTTTTAGGACACATGACTAAATAAACAACCTTTCGCGTGTGCAGGACATCAACTGGGATGATCATGGTCCTCCTAGAGGCCTTGAGCGAGGTCCTTGGCTCAAGGAAAAACTACCTTGTCCTTGTGCCAAGTGAAAAAGGGCAATTCCTCTCTTGAGGCGCATTGCTTTGGAGCACGTGGAGAACGAAGGGCTTGGCATCCTCAGAAAAGCGTTCGGAGAGATGATAGTGCGAATCACTTGTCACTTGAGGAGGTTCCCCATTGGTCTGTGTTCGGTGGTGGTGCACCGTCATGCAAGGCCAAACGGCAGAGGGTACGGCTTCTCCGTCGCACTCTGAGGTAGAGGATGAGTACATGTTCGACATGTGTGATGAGTTACTAGCTCATGAGCGCGACGTGTGCAAAGAGGATTGTCAGCCCTACACTAAACGGGCTGCCAAAATGGAGGATAGATTGATGACGAGTGCCCGAACACCTCTTTATGACGGCGTACGGTACTCGGTGCTCTGAGCATTGTTGGAAGTACTCAACTTGCAAGCAAAATTCGGTTGGTGTAATAAAAGTGTCGATGCACTACTTCTGTAAGTATGGAATGTGGCTTTTATATACTCTCTCCCTCTCTTTTTATGGTGTCGTCTTCTAGGAATTATACTAATACGCATGTTTGTTGTAGTTTGATGGGCAAAATATTGCTAGAAGATCACCACATGCCTCCAGATCGTCGATGAGCTAGATCGTATGTCACTGCACTTGGAATGGAGTATGAGCGCATCCATGCGTGTGTCAACAATTCAATGCTATACCGCAATGAGCATGCACATGATACCTCATGTCCCGTGTGCGGGGAGGCACTATACAAGACAGGTGTGAGCGGGACACACCTACCCCACAAGGTATTAAGACATTTTCCATTGATTCCTCGCATCCAACACATGTTTAAAAGCAGGTCTATCGTGGAGCTTCTCGCGTGGCACACAAACCATCGCTCAAATGATTGAATGATGCGTGTCCCTACCGATTCACCTGCATGGAGGAACATTGAAACTCAATGACCAGAGTTTGGGTTGGAGCCTCGACACTTGAGGTTTGGGTTAGTTAGTGATGGTGTCAACCCCTTCGGTGCTAAGTCTACTCCATGGAGCACTTGGCATGTGGTGATTGTCAACTACAATATTCCACCATGGGAGACAACCAAGAAGGGCAATATACTTGTTTCCTTGCTTGTGCCAGGGAAGAACAAAGTGTCAAATATTGACATTTACCTCGAGCCCCTCATAGAGGAGTTGGAGGAGTTATGGAGAGGCGTTCCTGTTGTCGGTGTCTCACTTGCAAAGGGGGGGAGAGAGGCTCAAGTGAGGGAAATCCTTATGTGGACTATGCATGACTATCTTGGGCTTAGATATATTTCTGGTAACCCCCTGTCCTCTATCTCTCTTTCCTTCATTCCCTCTCGCCCTTTAGCTCACTTTAGCTCACTTTAGTTCACTCATCTCTCTAACCATATGATATGTATGCAGGGTTGTCCACATTGGGGTACAATGCATGTACTACTTGCGGGCCATCGTTGGTGACGAAGAGGACAGATTCCTTGTGCAAGGTGACCTATCCAAACAACCATCATTTCTTACCCCAAGGGCAGAACAATCACAAGGCTCCAACAAATGTGAAGGCTCCTCTAAAGCTTACGATGGCGTATTGGGAAACCATTTGGGAGGAACACCACAACAACAATCCAAATCCATGCCCTCCACCAAAAGATATGTCAAGGTATTCCATATTTTTAAGGCTTCCATATTGGAAGGACCTTAAAATACAACACCTCTTGGATCCCATGCAAATATTCAAGAATGTAGCCCAAACTCTATGGGCCACATTATTGGCAAGAAGGACTTTTTGGGTGCGAGGGAGGATTTGAGGCTTTTAAAACGTCTCCCCACCTCTGCCACTCCACGGCGTGCCCCAAATGGAAATATTGTGCTTCCTAAAGCACCATGGATGCTAGAAAAAGAAGAATTAGACAAGGTGAAGGGTACCATCGCCTCTATTCGCACACCAACAGGATACATGAGGTCGCTAAAGGGAGCTTTCACAAAAGCAAAGAAGGGTGGAAGCGTTCAATTGTATGGGTTGAAGTCCCACGATTGGCACAAGATGCTTCAAGTAATCTTCATACTCCCTATTCTCTCTATAGTTTGTGTGTATGACTATCACTCACTTTCCCTTTCCCTGATTTACATTGTAGTTCATTCTGCCAGTGAGTATGTGTATAGGTCGGGACAATAATGTCACGGATGCTATTTTCAAATTAGGAGAGCTAGTAAGGTACACCACAAGACTCCACTCAACTACACCTTTTTTATGTACACAATAATTTCAACTAGCACTTAGTGTATCCTTGTGTGTTTTCTTGCATATTTGTGAGCTCCAAGGAAATCAAAATAGATGCTATCCCTGCTGCTCAAACACTTGCAACAAAAACTGTGTGTGCCATTGAAGATGCATTTCCTCGATCGGTCCTTCTTAGTCATATTCACCTCTTGGTTCATGTTGTCAAAGAGTTGGCGGTCTTGCCAGGAAGGCGCCAGGCCTCTAGCTGTGAGGGTTTGTGGGGAGACTACGAAGGCTTTTGCTTAAGCAAGCTTAGTGTTTGTAGCAAATACAATGTGTGTAGCCATTGGAATCTTACACGCAGACACACACATACGCACATGTGAAACCCTCAAAACAAAACAAAGATGAAAATATCAAGGATTTGATCGTATCTAATCAAAGGTAAGATGAAAGGGTTCACTGATGCATTTATAGCAACAAGTCATTGTGCTCCAAATAGACTGCAAATGGTTCTTTGAAACTGTAACTTAGTGCTTACAAAGATGTAGATGTTTTGCCTAGTGATAGGAGTGAGCCGTGTGTACAAGTCTTCTTGGTTCATAGTAATATTGAGAAAGCAAGACTCAACCCTTAGAGGAGAAAAAATATGTGCACATCGAAAGAATTAGAGTAGTCTAGTAGTGGCAAAATAAGAGGATGTGGAGAAAGAATAAATTCTCGCAGTCTTTCCGGCCCAAAGAGTAACAATTATCTATTGGAAGTGGATTTTATGGATAACACAAACATTAATCCTAATATTTTGCACAAAGTGAAAGGGTTGAAAGGTTACACCATTGGAACTATTCATCTAAGAAAGTTTAGAAAGCAATTAAGCAATGGAGGAAAGAGATAAGAGAGACAACCAACACACAAAGACCCCCACAAGCTCAAGCCAAAGAAGTGAAGCACAACTCAAGACTCTGTGGTCTTGTAGCCAACTTGATGAAGTAGAAGATGACTAGTAGTACCCAACACCGTTTGCGAGCCACCAACAACGTGTCTTTATTGATGAAAGAAGGTTACATAGAGTGTATGAGTATTACAAGTGAGGAGATAGAAGGCTTGACGCATGAAGTAGCAAGCTCAAGATGTGTTGGGCTGAAATTGAGAGAAAGTTTCACTCAAGGAGATGGCTAGGAGGTTGGGTGATGGCTTGATAGAGTGGCTTGATTGTGGGGATTGCGTGAGCGCTTGATTGCTTGATGGTTTGCTTCATGCCCAAGTGAGGGGCAAGAGGCTCTATTTATAGGTGAAGTTGCGTCTTGAAGAAGATATTTTTCTTAGAAATATCCAAGGGATTTGTGTGACAAGTGTCTATCTTTTCAAAATATCTTGAAATTATTTTCAAAGTTTCTAGATCTTTGTCTTCAAGAAATATCCAGAGGTGCTTCTAGATCTTTCTCCATATATCTTCTCCTCGCCGCCACATGTCAAGGGTTAAGCCTCCAAGAGTTGTTGAGCTATGGTGGGAACATGTGCATAAAGTAGCTTCATAAAAAAATTGAAAGAGAGCTTGGCATACATCATGGATGACGTCAAACAAACTCGTAACCACTTTTCTAAGGGATTTTTCTAGGTCCATAATCACTCCAAAGTGCACCTACTATGTGTAGAATGACACCTCATGGGGTATACTATGACTAAGGACACTTTTTGCCATGTTACACATGTCATATGCCACCTAGGATGCCTAGTAGATACGAGGTATGTTTTATAGCCTCATTTCATCATGGCTCCAAGAAGAGGTTCACAAAGAAACCCGGGATCATAGGACGAAGCCCATTCTCAACAAGAGTGACACATCAGACATCGACTAGCTTTTTGCATGCTAAATAGAAAATGCATATACTTATGCACACTAAAGGCATACACATAAAATCCATAATATTGTAGGGCTTAGATTTCGTTCCCACTATGCATGTGCCACGGCATGACATCCACCCCCTGTAAACCTGCACATCCTCCGGTATGTGCCACAGCCGATGTTTGCATGTTTGACTCTCTTGGAGTTTCTTCCTCTTCATCTTCCCTGGGTGATTCCAAACCTTCATTCTCGCTTACTTCGTCATCCGGATGACTATCCTCTCTTCTTTTGAATACCTTGATTCTCTTTCCTGAATGGGTATCTTTATCTCTGTTCCATCCAATTCAGCCAGGGTGTAATTGACATTGTCATGTACATACTTGACTATATACGGTCCAAACCATCTTTTTGAAACCTTTCGCATGACAATATGCTAGTTATCAAGACTACTGTCATACACTAAAACTCAATCTCCTTGTTTAATTACCTTCCTTCTGAGCCTGTGTCGTCTATCAAAGTAGTCCTTGCTTTTCAACCTGGCATTCTTTAATCTTTATTTTGCAACCTCAATGTCTTCAGGACTTCTTTCTAGCTATCTTATATGCAAGGCAAGGATCTCTTCTCTACTAAGCCCATCTTCCCAAGGTAGCACATTCCATGTGGGAATGGTCTCTTCAATGGGCATTACTGGCTTTTGACCATACATCAATTTTGCAAGCATGTAGCCAGTTACTGAGCTGTGTGTTGTGGGATCAACCCATAGAGAAGATGGCAATAGTTTTGGCCACTCACTAATTCTCCCTTCACAAGCTTTAGCCAAGGCTTTGATGATTGGCAGATGCCCTCTTTTACTTTTCCTGTTGCCTTCCGGATTGTAAGCGGTGGTAAGGGAAATCTTGATTCCTATCCTGGAAAAGAATTCCCTTGCTTCCTCGGTATCCAGCTCTCCTCTGTCTGCAGTTATCTTTTCCACACAACCATAGTGGCAGATTACATCCTCAAGGAGAAATTTAGATACTGCCTCTGTAGTCTTTGTCCTTAAATATTTCCCTTCAACTTGATTAATCAAGTCTTCTCTTGCAAGAACCAAGTACCTCATCTGCCAGAGTCCTAAAGGCATGGTGACTAGATCCACAACCCATTTGTAATGCATGGCTAGTGGATAAGTAGGATGTAACCTATCACGATGATAGACCGCTTTTGGCATGTACAAAGTAGTGTTTATATGCATGGTCATATGTACAAAAAGATGTGAATACATGCATTTGGGAGCTTTGCAAAGTGGTTTCAAGTTCGGAAAAAGGTGCAACGTGTGCACATTGTAAATATGCATGCTTGCGTGTCGGCAGTCGAGCATACGTACATGCCTGGATAGGGTATCGGGGCCTTGGATATGGTTCTAGGTGGCTTATTTTGGCTCTATATAATGTTTTTGAGCTTTCTAGAATGTAAATAACGAAAGTGACAAGTGTGGGTACTCTCATACCGCTCGAGAAGTTTGACACATGCGGTAACTGTCTATTTGCGGCGCCTGATCTGCGGTGATATGTGCATCGCCCTGAAAGTGGTCAAAAAATGGTCAAAAAAGGTGTGAAATGGCTTAAAATTGCCACATCAGTGATGCTCCAGTGAGTGCTTGGGCTGAAGGAGCATTTTGGAAGCCAAGTTTTGGCACTTTCACCTCTCTGTGTGGGGAAGAAAGCAGGGTTCCTAAAGGTGGTCTAGTGTAGTCCCATTGCGTTCCCATCTTGTTTTCGCGTGTATGGAGGAGTGAATGAGAGCTTTCTCTCTTCAATTTTGCACTTGGGAGAGTCTATGGAAGTTCTGAGGTTTCCATGGATGTGTGTGTGCAAGGAATTGAGGGAAGAAGGTGCGGCTTTCTGCAAGACTATGTGACCCTGTATTGGTGCCATTAGGGTTGGCACTACTCCAAAGAGTCCAACAGAGTGGAGTTTGGTGAAGGCTTTGCAATGGTTTGAGAGTGGCCTTTTGTGGCTGGGTTTTTGGTTTTTTGATGGTTTTTCTTGTATATTTTGGTCACCATCAAGCGTGATTTCCAATGTTGATCACCTCGACTCACCTTGTAGTGTCTGCGGGCAGGCAAGGGCTTGTAGGTCGAGGCGTTTGGAGTTTGAAATGAGCTTGTGGGTAGAATTTCTAGGGAGCTTTTGAGTGGTGGTGAGTGAGGTGAGGAATTTAAGTAAATTCCTTGTATTGTGTTGAGTTTTCTGGGTGTGTGAATGTGCGCACGACATCTTTTGCTCCATCATCCTTTGGCGATCCCGCTGGGGAGCGGAAATTTTCCGGTTGTGCACCCAGGTGAAGCAGTTTTGCTGTGAAGTTCAAGCTTCATTGAAGAAAAGTGGTGGTTTGGTTGAGGTGCAAGACTTCAACCTTTGATAAGTTACTCACGCAAGGGAGAAGCGACTCAGAAGAGATGGCTTATAGTTGGCCAGTGTTCACAGGGAAGGAGGATGTGAAGGATTGTATTGCGAATTTCGAGTGGCATACGCTTGGTATGCACATTGTGAATGAGGAAGCCAAGCTTCATGTATTTCCTCTTGCGCTCAAAGGAGAAGCTCAGGAGTGGTTTGAAGGTTTAGAGGAAGAAAAAAAGCAAACATGGGAGCAGGTGAAGCTGGCAATTTTTGACAGGTTTGGAAAGAAACTAACCGCAATAGAAGTGACAACGAAATTGAGAGGTTTGCAAAAAGACGAAGCCAAGCTTCATGTATTTCCTCTTGCGCTCAAAGTAGAAGCTCGAGAGTGGTTTGAAGGTTTAGAAGAAGAAAAAAAGCAAACATGGGAGCAGGTGAAGCTGGCAATTTTTGACAGGTTTGGAAAGAAACTAACCGCAATAGAAGTGACAACGAAATTGAGAGGTTTTCAAAAAGATGTTCATGCTAACTTTAAAGAGTTTTTGCAAAACTTCAAACGGATTTGGGTTCAATTAGAGGCGGCATCCCAAGTACCTCCAGGGGATTTCTTTAAAGTACGTCAATTTATGGATTGTCTCCATCCAAGTGTAAGGGAGAAGGTCGTTCAAGATGAGCCTGCTACATTTGAAAGAGCTATGGAAATTGCCAAGGCCAAGAGCAAGAAGATCAAGAGAAGGTGGGAGCAAGGCCTGACACATACTGAGCCAGTTGTGGTGGAACCAATGGTCCCTGTGACAACGGATGATAGAGTGGAGCGAGTGGTTCAAGGTCCAGATCGTGTTACGGCCTGAGTTCTACATGATCTTGCCGGTCAGTTGCAAGAATTAAGAATTAACATAATGAATAAAAACCAAAGAGAAGAGCGGCCAGTTGGGAGAGGTAGGGGACGAAGGCTACAAGGAAGATGCTACGATTGTGATGAAGAGGTTCATTACGCCTCTGATTGTCCTGAACCACCAAGAGAGAGAGGAGGGATATACCCCTTATATGGACGTGGTCGAGGAAGAATAGAAGAAAATCATCAAGAGCGGGCACTAGAAGCACCGCCGCCACAACAACCACTACAATTTTTTCCTGGAAATGGAGAAGGTAGGGCTATCAACATCATTACCCTTGAGCATTAAGATGTGGATGTTTTGGCCAATAAGAGAGCAAGGCATGATAGGGAGAAAGAGACAGAAGAAGAGAGGGAAACAAGAGCAAGAAAAGGAAAGGCTAAGGTAGAAGACAAACCAGAAAGTAGCAAGAGGCGGGGAAGAATGAAAATTGGTCCAAAGGACTACCTCCTTGGCCAAGGTGTTGAAGACTATGTATTGTTGACGACATACAAAATCAAAAGGAAAATATATCTTTTGGTCAGTTGGTTGGTGGCTTTGAATGCTAAATTGAGGAGGCAATGGACCAAGTGTGTGAGTACGCAGCTTCCTTCCAAGAAGGAAAAGCGTCAAAGCATGGTGTCATCTTTGAAGGTTGGTCACCCAATGGACATGGTGCCAATAATTGAAGCTATGCTGGGAAAGAAGACTGAAGTGCTAGCATATGTGGATGGTGGTGGCCAGGTGTGTGTCATGACCAAGGCTATCATGAAGGAAGCAGGCGTTAAGATGTGAGTGAATGCTTCGATGCGTATGGGGATGGCCAACCACAAAAAGGCAAGGTGTCTTGGAATAGCTGAAGATGTGAAGATAAAAGTCTTGGGGATTGAGTGCTTGGTTTATTGCTACGTGATGCAAGCGGGTGAGAATGCTTATCCGATCATTTTAGGGAGGCCATGGCTTATAACCCTTGGTGCTAAGCAGGATTGGGGCACGGGCTTGATCACCATCCCCGACAAAGAGAAAGGAAGGACCATTTTCTACAACATGAAGACACACGAGATCCGTACACAGCCCCTATTGGAGATGCAAGATACAGATTCAACAAAAACTACGTCATACGACAGTGATGTGTCGTCTACGACATCAGAAGAAAGTGTAGAGGAAGGATTGATGCAATTATGTCTTGATCTTTTTGGGATAAGTTTTGAAAAGGAAGCATCGATGCATGATGTGAATGTCAAGGAGAAGAAGGATAGTCCAAAAGCAATTGTAGATCCCGCCAAAGTGAATGTAAGGAGCATGCTAGGAGAGGACTTGACAAAAAAAGAAAAAAAGGAGTATGAAGACATGTTCAAGGAATTTCCAAAGCTATTCGCCACTGAATATACAAGGTTGCAAGGAGCTAAAGGAGTCGAGCATACAATCAATCTAAAAGAAGGTGCCAAGCCAAAGGTTCAAAAGCTTAGGAGGTTGGGGGTCATTCATGAGAAAGAACTTCATGAAGAGGTGACGAAGCTTTTGGAAGCAGATTTCATCTTTCGAGTGGAGGAGTCTGAATGGGTCTCTCCAATTTTTATTGTGCCCAAGAAGAACGGAAGATTTAGGATATGTGTTGATTCAAACCTTTGAATGCTGCCACAAAAAGGAATCATTATCCACTATCCTTTCTAGATGAAATCCTCAATCTGGTTACAGGTCATGAACGTTACTCAATCATGGATGGATTTTTTGGCTAGTTTCAGATCTTGATGGCGATTGAAAATCGATTGAAAACGACCTTCATTACTCCTTGGGATTGTTTTGCCTACAAAAGAATGCCTTTTGGGCTGGTTAATGCATATGCTACCTTCCAAGGATGGATGAATAGAGTGTTTGGTCCCTACTTGGGTAACTTCATTCGTGTTTTCATGGATGACATTGGGTGCTATAGCTCAAGGGTCACACATTTGGAGAAGCTGAGGTTGAGTTTTGAAAGGCTTCAACAAGAGGGTGGGAAACTCAACCCAAAGAGGACATGTGGTTTCCCAAAATGGAGTAGAAGTTGACCCAGAGAAAGTTAAGGCTTTGTTGCTTATGGATCTGCCCAACAACACAAAGGATTTAACATCATTTGTGCATAAGATCAGGTACTTGTCATGTTTTTTCTGGATGCTATGTCAGTATGTGTATCCTCTCCAGAAATTGAGTCAAAGAGTTCAAGGGTTTGAATGGAATGAAGACATGCAACAGGCTTTTGATGGCATCAAGGAGGTATTGTGTGCTTTACCAACAGTGAGTCCTCCTGACTTGGAGTCGATTTTCTATGTATCTATTAGTGCGGGGTCAGTAGCTTTTGGGTCGGTTCTCTTACAAAAGCAAGTAAGGAACTTCAAGCCAATTTATTTTGAGAGCAAGATGAAGAATGTAAGTGAGTTCTCCTACACAGCTATGTAACAGTGGGTATTTGCGTTGGTTCTTGCTTGTTGAAGCTTAAAAACCTATTTGTTGCCCCAAAAGTTTTATGTGATCACCACATCGAATATTTTGCTTGATGTAGTACAAAATTTGAAGCCTAGCAAGCGCATCTTAAAGTGGTCTTTTGAGCTTCAAGAGTATGAGTTTGAGTTTAAAGTGGATCATTTTCTTAAAGCTCACTTGGCAGACAAAGTGGTACATGAGGGGGGGGAGCTTCCTTTTTACCCAAGGGTTGACAAGGATGATCATGAAGAGGAAGTAGATATTACAAATGCGTATACAATGATGTTTGAAGGTGCATACAGGAAAGTTCTTCAAAAGGATAGTGGTGGGGTAGTCATTAAGAACCCAAAAGGAGATGTAATCTTTTCTAGACCTTACAATCTTGATGAAGCTAAAAGTAACAATGAGGCCGAGTACCTCACGCTTTTCCTTGGGTTGAAGCAGTGTGTTGAGTTTGGACTGAAGAGGGTCATTGCAAAAGGGGATGCATTGATAGTCATGAATCAATTGCTTGGTTTGTGGAATGTTAAGAAAGACAATTTGAAGAAGTGGTTTGTGGAATGTTAAGAAAGACAATTTGAAGAAGTGGTTCTATGGCATCAAGAAGATTTTGCATGAGTTTGAGAAGATACAGTTTAAGCATGTTACTCATGAGCAGAATAAAGAATCTGATGAGTTGGCTAGGGACAAGTTGGATGCCTTGGTAGCTCCTTAAAAGGTCAAGGACACCTTGTATGCAGGAAGGGAATCATTGCAAGATGTAGGAGTATTTCTTGGTAACGGGAAATTTCCAGAGGGCATGGCAAAAGTTCGGCGTGAGAGAATAGTTGCAAAAGCAAGAAACTACATATTGGTAGGTGAGGATCTCATGCTTTATGGCAAGGATAGCATTTTGAGAAAAGTTCCGTACAAAGAAGAGATAGGCTTGATTTTAAAGCACTGCCATGAAGAAACAGGCCATCAAGGTAAGGATCAGGTTGTCTTTCGTGTTTTAAGAGCAGGTTACTGTTGGCCCTCTATGATGAGAGATGCTTATTTTTTGTGCAAGTCATGCCATGAATGCCAAGTGTTTGCAAATCGGAAGCTTTTGGCTGAGCCTCAGAAAGCTATAATGTCTTTTGATGCATTTGCAAAATGGGGAGTAGATGCTGTAGGTCCAATGCTGAGGACAAATAATGGCAAAAGGTATATCCTTGTGGCTGTGGACTATTTGACAAAATGGGTTGAGGCAAGAGCAGTAAAAGATGTAACAGCAGGAAGAGTGGCCTCTTTTTTATATGAACAAGTGTGTTGCAGGTTTGGAGCTCCTATGGTTATCATTTCTGATCGTGGACCAGGGTTTAGGGAAAAACTTGTTGCTACTCTCATGGAGAAATTGAAAATTCAGCATAGGCATTCTTCTCCTTACTACCCACAATGCAATGGTTTGGTTGAGAACTGCAATGGTCAAATTGTGAAGATGCTATCAAAGTATGCTAGAGAGCATCCTAAAGAGTGGGACTTGGACTTGGAAAAGTGTTTGTGGGCTTATAGAGCTGCGTATAGAGTGTCAACACAGTTTACACCATATGAACTTGTTTATGGAAAGGAAGCTCTTATGCCCATACAAGTGCAGTTGGATGCCTTGAAGTTTTTGTACAGAATGCAAGGTGAGCATAGTGACAAGCTACAAGAAAGAATTCTTTCTCTAGAGTTATTGCGAATGAATAGAGAGAAAGCAAGTGATTATTATGTTCAATAAGCAGAGACAAGGATGGAGAAAATGAATAAGAGGCTGCCAGAGAAAGAGATCAAAGAAGGAGATTTGGTGATGAAGTATGATTCTCGCTTGGATTTTACTTTTCAGAAGAAATTGAGGGACAAGTGGTTGGGTCCATACAGAGTGAAGCATGTATTTTCTAATGGCACCTATGAGTTGGAAAAATTGTATGGTGAACGTTTGCGCTATAGAATAAATGGTTATAGACTGAAGAAATATTTTTCAAGGGATGTGGTTCTAGATGCAAATAGCCTCTTGGTTGAGCATAAATGCTCTACCTAGAGGGTGGGCAGGTGGTTGGGTCCATACACAGTGAAGCATGTATTTTCTAATGGCACCTATGAGTTGGAAAAATTGTATGGTGAACGTTTGCGCTATAAAATATATGGTTATAGACTGAAGAAATATTTTTCAAGGGATGTGGTTCCAGATGCAAATAGCCTCTTGGTTGAGCATAAATGCTCTACCTAGAGGGTGGGCAATGATGATAGACCGCTTTTGGCGTGTACACAGTAGTGTTTATATGCATGGTCATATGTACAAAAATATGTAAATACATGCATTTGGGAGCTTTGCAAAGTGGTTTCAAGTTCGGAAAAAGGTGCAACGTGTGCACATTGTAAATATGTGTGCTTGCGTGTCGGCAGTCGAGCATACGTACATGCATGGATAGGGTATCAGGGCCTTGGATATGGTTCTAAGTGGCTTATTTTGTCTCTATATAATGTGTTTGAGCTTTCTAGAATGTAAATAATGCAAGTGAAAAGTGTGGGTACTCTCATACCGCTCGCGAAGTTTGACACATGCGCTAACTGTCTATTTGCGGCGCCTGATCTACGGTGATACGTGCATCGCCCTAGAAGTGGTCAAAAAATGGTCAAAAAAGGTGTGAAATGGCTTCAAATTGCCACATCAGTGATGCTCCAGTGAGTGCTTGGGCTGAAGGAGCATTTTGGAAGCCAAGTTTTGGCACTTTCACCTCTCTGTGTGGGGAAGAAAGCAGGGTTCCTAAAGGTGGTCTAGTGCAGTCCCATTGCGTTCCCATCTTGTTTTCGTGTGTATGGAGGAGTGAATGAGAGCTTTCTCTCTTCAATTTTGCACTTGGGAGAGTCTATGGAAGTTCTGAGGTTTCCATGGATGTGTGTGTGCAAGGAATTGAGGGAATAAGGTGCGATTTTCTTTAAGACTATGTGACCCTGTATCGGCGCCATTAGGGTTGGCACTACTCCAAAGAGTCCAACAGAGTGGAGTTTGGTGAAGGCTTTGCAATGGTTTGAGAGTGGCCTTTTGTGGCTGGGTTTTTGGGTTTTTGATGGTTTTTCTTGTATATTTTGGTCACCATCAAGCGTGATTTCCAGTGTTGATCACCGAGACTCACCTTGTAGTGTCTGTGGCCAGGCAAGGGCTTGTAGGTCGAGGCGTTTGGAGTTTGAAATAAACTTGTAGGTAGAATTTCTAGGGATATTTTGAGTGGTGGTGAGTGAGGTGAGGAATTTAAGTAAATTCCTTGTATTGTGTTGAGTTTTCTGGGTGTGTGAATGTGCGCACGACATCTTTTGCTCCATCATCCTTTGGTGATCCCGCTGGGGAGCGGAAATTTTCCGGTTGTGCACCCAGGTGAAGCGGTTTTGCTGTGAAGTTCGAGCTTCATTGAAGAAAAGTGGTGGTTTGGTTGAGGTGCAAGACTTCAACCTTTGAGGAGTTACTCACGCAAGGGAGAAGCGACTCCGAAGAGATGGCTTATAGTCGGCCAGTGTTCACAGGGAAGGAGGATGTGAAGGATTGTATTGCGGATTTTGAGTGGCATACGCTTGGTATGCACATTGTGAATGAGAAGGCCAAGCTTCATGTATTTCCTCTTGCGCTCAAAGGAGAATCTCGGGAGTGGTTTGAAGGTTTAGAAGAAGAAAAAAAGCAAACATGGGAGCAGGTGAAGCTGGCAATTTTTGACAGGTTTGGAAAGAAACTAACCACAATAGAAGTGACAACGAAATTGAGAGGTTTGCAAAAAGATGTTCATGCTAACTTTAACACTAGGTTGGTAACCTAACAAGACATAAAAGTGTCCTTTCAAGGTTTTGAAAAAAACCTCCAAAACCATAGTAGATCCACTCATTTTGTAAAATCATTTCATGAGGTTATAGTTCAAGGCCTACTACACATGGAAAAAATAAGAAACTTGTAAAATTTCTCATCTTTTGGTCACACCAAGCCTCCAAAGTTGATGGACCAGTACATTTTCATCAAAACAGTCATTTCTTACGTTTTTTTGCATAAAAATAAGATTAGGGATTTTTGTAGGACTTGAGATAAATTCCCTAGTTAACTTCAATGGGTTGGTGATCAGAACATATGATTGCTTCTCACTCACTATTTTTTGTTTTGCCAAAAGAAATAGGTACAAAAAAGTTGAATTTTTACCATTCTGCAAACCTATCATCAAAGTTTCTATAGCCACGCTCAATACAAATAATATATGCATGTTTTCTTAGTTCCCTATTGTCCTTTAGGTTCATAACGAGCCATGGAGCATGTCAAAAGGATAATACATCTCTTACCAAGGGGAATCTTGCGGACAAAGATGAAGTGCTAAATACAACAAACATGAAAAAACTGGGTTCAACATTATGAGTTGTAGAATCCAATAGAAACTATTCAATATCTAGCCAAATTTGATCCTTATGACTAGATATGGTTACTACCTACAAAATGCATGTAGTTGTCACAAGGAACTAACAATATTGAAAAAGCTATACTTGATATACTAGAATGTTTTGTTTTCTTCTATAATTGAAAAAATCAACCATTGTTGTCTACTATGCAAAATAGGGTATTAGGTGCCCCAAAACTCAAGGAATATTAGCTTTATGTTACAATATGCGACATAGAAAATCAAAACTGCATTTGGATGTCATGAAAGCCACCAAAAAAATCATAGAAGAGCTAAAATTGGCTAAAAAACATGATTTGACAATTTTTGTAATTTGGTCATAACACATAACTTTAACATTTATTTCTCCCTAGAAGCATCAGGACATGTTGAGGACTACTAAAGATAGTTCTCTAGCATTATAGACCTCACAAACATGAATTCTAGAGTGGTATAGTTGCAAAAAGTTGAAAAAAGCCAAAAACAGGACTCGTTTTTTCACACAGTTTAGGTTGTGAAATGTTGTGCAAGGACAAGGTTAAAGATGGAATTGATATTCCAAAAAAATGTCGAGTTTTTTTCAGCTCATGAGACAAATTTCTAGACAGATAGCACCTCAAAATCCATTTTGAAACTCTTGACATAATTCAAGGAAAATGGTCACTTAACAGGACATAAAAGTGTCCAAGGACATAAAAGTGTCCCATTACCAACCTAGTGTTCAAGAGTTTTTGCAAAACTTCAAACGGCTTTGGGTTCAATTAGAGGCGGCATCCCAAGTACCTCCAGGGGATTTCTTTAAAGTACGTCAATTTATGGATTGTCTCCATCCAAGTGTAAGGGAGAAGGTCGATCAAGATGAGCCTGCTACATTTGAAAGAGCTGTGGAAATTGTCGAGGCCAAGAGCAAGAAGATCAAGAGAAGGTGGGAGCAAGGCCTGACACATACTGATCTAGTTGTGGTGCAACCAATGGTCCCTGTGACAACGGATGATAGAGTGGAGCAAGTGGTTCAAGGTCCAGATCGTGTTACGGCCCGGGTTCTACATGATCTTGCCCGTCAGTTGCAAGAATTAAGAATTAACATAATGAATAGAAACCAAAGAGAAGAGCGGCCAGTTGGGAGAGGTAGGGGACGAAGGCTACAAGGAAGATGCTACAATTGTGATGAAGAGGGTCATTACACCCCTGATTGTCCTAAACCACCAAGAGAGAGAGGAGGGATATACCCCTTATATGGACGTGGTCGAGGAAGAATAGAAGAAAATCATCAAGAGCGGGCACTAGAAGCACCGCCGCCACAACAACCACCACAATTGTTTCCTGGAAATGGAGAAGGAAGGGCTATCAACATCATTACCCTTGAGCATTAAGATGTGGATGTTCTGGCCAATAAGAGAGCAAGGCATGATAGGGAGAAAGAGACAGAAGAAGAGAGGGAAACAAGAGCAAGAAAAGGAAAGGCTAAGGTAGAAGACAAACCAGAAAGTAGCAAGAGGCGGCGAAGAATGAAAATTGGTCCAAAGGACTACCTCCCATGCCAAGGTGCTGAAGATTATGTATTGTTGACGACATACGAAATCAAAAGGAAAATATATCTTTTGGTCAGTTGGTTGGTGGCTTTGAATGCTAAATTGAGGAGGCAGTGGACCAAGTGTGTGAGTACACAGCTTCCTTCCAAGAAGGAAAAACGTCAAAGCATGGTGTCATCTTTGAGGGTTGGTCACCCAGTGGATATGGTGCCAATAGTTGAAGCTATGCTGGGAAAGAAGACGAAAGTTCAAGCATATGTGGATGGTGGTGGCCAGGTGTGTGTCATGACCGAGGCTATCATGAAGGAAGCAGGCGTTAAGATGTGAGTGAATGCTTCGATGCGTATGAGGATGGCCAACCACAAAAAGGCAAGGTGTCTTGGAATAGCTGAAGATGTGAAGATAAAAGTCTTGGGGATTGAGTGCTTGGTTTATTGCTACGTGATGCAAGCGGGTGAGAATGCTTATCCGATCATTTTAGGGAGGCCATGGCTTATAACCCTTGGTGCTAAGCAGGATTGGGGCACGGGCTTGATCACCATCCCCGAAAAAGAGAAAGGAAGGACCATTTTCTACAACATGAAGACACACGAGAGCCGTACACAGCCCCTATTGGAGATGTAAGATACAGATTCAACAAAAACTACGTCGTACGACAGTGATGCGTCGTCTACGACATCAGAAGAAAGTGTAGAGGAAGGATTGATGCAATTATGTCTTGATCTTTTTGGGATAAGTTTTGAAAAGGAAGCATCGATGCATGATGTGAATGTCAAGGAGAAGAAGGATAGTCCAAAAGCAATTGTAGATCCCGCCAAAGTGAATGTAAGGAGCATGCTAGGAGAGGACTTGACAAAAAAAGAAAAAAAGGAGTATGAAGACATGTTCAAGGAATTTCCAAAGCTATTCGCCACTGAATATACAGAGTTGCAAGGAGCTAAAGGAGTCGAGCATACAATCAATCTAAAAGAAGGTGCCAAGCCAAAGGTTCAAAAGCTTAGGAGGTTGGGGGTCATTCATGAGAAGGCACTTCATGAAGAGGTGACGAAGCTTTTGGAAGCAGATTTCATCTTTCGAGTGGAGTCGTCTGAATGGGTCTCTCCAATTTTTATTGTGCCCAAGAAGAACGGAAGATTTAGGATATGTGTTGATTTCAAACCTTTGAATGCTGCCACAAAAAGGAATCATTATCCACTACCCTTTCTAGATGAAATCCTCAATCTGGTTGCAGGTCATGAACGTTACTCAATCATGGATGGATTTTCTAGCTACTTTCAGATCTTGATGGCGATTGAAAATCGATTGAAAACGACCTTCATTACTCCTTGGGATTGTTTTGCCTACAAAAGAATGCCTTTTGGGCTGGTTAATGCATATGCTACCTTCCAAGGATGGATGAATAGAGTGTTTGGTCCCTACTTGGGTAACTTCATTCGTGTTTTTATGGATGACATTGGGTGTTATAGCTCAAGGGTCACACATTTGGAGAAGCTGAGGTTGAGTTTTGAAAGGCTTCAACAAGAGGGTGGGAAACTCAACCCAAAGAGGACATGTGGTTTCCCAAAATGGAGTAGAAGCTGGCCCAGAGAAAGTTAAGGCTTTGTTGCTTATGGATCCGCCCAACAACACAAAGGATTTAGCATCATTTGTGCATAAGATCAGGTACTTGTCACGTTTTTTCTGGATGCTATGTCAGTATGTGTATCCTCTCCAGAAATTGAGTCAAAGAGTTCAAGGGTTTGAATGGAATGAAGACATGCAACAGGCTTTTGATGGCATCAAGGAGGTATTGTGTGCTTTACCAACAGTGAGTCCGCCTGACTTGCAGTCGATTTTCTATGTATCTATTAGTGTGGGGTCAGTAGCTTTTGGGTCGGTTCTCTTACAAAAGCAAGTAAGGAACTTCAAGCCAATTTATTTTGAGAGCAAGATGAAGAATGTAAGTGAGTTCTCCTACACAGCTATGTAACAGTGGGTATTTGCGTTGGTTCTTGCTTGTTGAAGCTTAAAAACCTATTTGTTGCCCCAAAAGTTCTATGTGCTCACCACATGGCATCTTTTGCCTGATGTAGTACAACATTTGAAGCCTAGCAAGCGCATCTTAAAGTGGACTTTCGAGATTCAAGAGTATGAGTTTGAGTTTAAAGTGGATCATTTTGTTAAAGCTCACTTGGCAGACATAGTGGTACATAAGGGGGGGGGGGGGGAGCTTCCATCTTACCCAAGGGTTGACAAGGATGATCATGAAGAGGAAGTAGATATTACAAATGCGTATACAATGATGTTTGAAGGTGCATACAGGAAAGTTCTTCAAAAGGAAAGTGGTGGGGTAGTCATTAAGAACCCAAAAGGAGATGTAATCTTTTCTAGAGCTTACGATCTTGATGAAGCTGAAAGTAACAATGAGGCTGAGTACCTCACGCTTTTCCTTGGGTTGAAGCAGTGTGTTGAGTTTGGACTGAAGAGGGTCATTGCAAAAGGGGATGCATTAATAGTCATGAATCAATTGCTTGGTTTGTGGAATGTTAAGAAAGACAATTTGAAGAAGTGGTTCTATGGCATCAAGAAGCTTTTGCATGAGTTTGAGAAGATACAGTTTAAGCATGTTACTCATGAGCAGAATAAAGAAGCTGATGAGTTGGCTAGGGACAAGTTGGATGCCTTGGTAGCTCCTTTAAAGGTCAAGGACACCTTGTATGCAGGAAGGGAATCATTGCAAGATGTAGAAGTATTTCTTGGTAAAGGGAAATTTCCAGAGGGCATGTCAAAATTTCGGCATCAGAGAATAGTTGCAAAAGCAAGAAACTACATATTGGTAGGTGAGGATCTCATTCTTTATGGCAAGGATAGCATTTTGAGAAAAGTGTCGTACAAAGAAGAGATAGTTTTGATTTTGGAGCACTGCCATGAAGAAACAGGCAATCAAGGTAAGGATCAGGTTGTCTTTCGTGTTTTAAGAGCAGGTTACTGTTGGCCCTCTATGATGAGAGATGCTTATTTTTGGTGCAAGTCATGCCATGAATGCCAAGTGTTTGCAAATTGGAAGCTTTTGGCTGAGCCTCAGAAAGCTATAATGTCTTTTGATGCATTTGCAAAATGGGGAGTAGATGCTGTAGGTCCAATGCCGAGGACCAATAATGGCAAAAGGTATATCCTTGTGGCTGTGGACTATTTGACAAAATGGGTTGAGGCAAGAGCAGTAAAAGATGTAATAGCAGGAAGAGTGGCCTCTTTTTTATATGAACAGGTGTGTTGCAAGTTTGGAGCTCCTATGGTTATCATTTCTGATCGTGGACCAGGGTTTAGGGGAAAACTTGTTGCTACTCTCATGGAGAAATTGAAAATTCAGCATAGGCATTCTTCTCCTTACTACCCACAATGCAATGGTTTGGTTGAGAACTGCAATGGTCAAATTGTGAAGATGCTATCAAAGTATGCTAGAGAGCATCCTAAAGAGTGGGACTTGGACTTGGAAAAGTGTTTGTGGGCTTATAGAACTGCGTATAGAGTGTCAACACAGTTTACACCATATGAACTTGTTTATGGAAAGGAAGCTCTTATGCCCATACAAGTGCAGTTGGATGCCTTGAAGTTTTTGTACAGAATGCAAGGTGAGCATAGTGACAAGCTACAAGAAAGAATTCTTTCTCTAGAGTTGTTGCGAATGAATAGAGAGAAAGCAAGTGATTATTATGTTCAATAAGCAGAGACAAGGATGGAGAAAATGAATAAGAGGATGCCAGAGAAAGAGATCAAAGAAGGAGATTTGATGATGAAGTATGATTCTCGCTTGGATTTTACTTTTCAGAAGAAATTGAGGGACAAGTGGTTGCGTCCATGCAGAGTGAAGCATGTATTTTCTAATGGCACCTATGAGTTGGAAAAATTGTATGGTGAACGTTTGCGCTATAGAATAAATGGTTATAGACTGAAGAAATATTTTTTAAGGGATGTGGTTCCAGATGCAAATAGCCTCTTGGTTGAGCATAAATGCTCTACCTAGAGGGTGGGCAAGTGGTTGGGTCCATACAGAGTGAAGCATGTATTTTCTAATGGCACCTATGAGTTGGAAAAATTGTATGGTGAACATTTGCGCTATAGAATAAATGGTTATAGACTGAAGAAATATTTTTCAAGGGATGTGGTTCCAGATGCAAATAGCCTCTTGGTTGAGCATAAATGCTCTACCTAGAGGGTGGGCAATGATGATAGACCGCTTTTGGCGTGTACACAGTAGTGTTTATATGCATGGTCATATGTACAAAAATATGTAAATACATGCATTTGGGAGCTTTGCAAAGTGGTTTCAAGTTCGGAAAAAGGTGCAACGTGTGCACATTGTAAATATGCGTGCTTGCGTGTCGACAGTCGAGCATACGTACATGCATGGATAGGGTATCGGGGCCTTGGATATGGTTCTAAGTGGTTTATTTTGGCTCTATATAATGTGTTTGAGGTTTCTAGAATGTAAATAATGCAAGTGAAAAGTGTGGGTACTCTCATACCGCTCGAGAAGTTTGACACATGCGGTAACTGTCTATTTGCGGCGCCTGATCTGCGGTGATACGTGCATCGCCCTAGAAGTGGTCAAAAAATGGTAAAAAAGGTGTGAAATGGCTTCAAATTGCCACATCAGTGACACTGCCATGAGTGCTTGGGCTGAAGGAGCATTTTGGAAGCCAAGTTTTGGCACTTTCACCTCTCTGTGTGGGGAAGAAAGCAGGGTTCCTAAAGGTGGTCTAGTGCAGTCCCGTTGCGTTCCCGTCCTGTTTCGAGTGTATGGAGGAGTGAATGAGAGATTTCTCTCTTCAATTTTTCACTTGGGAGAGTCTATGGAAGTTCTAAGGTTTCCATGGATGTGTGTGTGCCAGGAATTAAGGGAAGAAGGTGCAGCTTTCTGCAAGACTATGTGACCCTGTATCGTTGCCATTAGGGTTGGCGCTACTCCAAAGAGTCCAACAGAGTGGAGTTTGGTGAAGGCTTTGCAATGGTTTGAGAGTGGCCTTTTGTGGCTGGGTTTTTGGGTTTTTGATGGTTTTTCTTGTATATTTTGGTCACCATCAAGAGTGATTTCCAATGTTGATCACCTCGACTCACCTTGTAGTGTCTGCGGGCAGGCAAGGGCTTGTAGGTCGAGGCGTTTGGAGTTTGAAATAAACTTGTGGGTAGAATTTCTAGGGATATTTTGAGTGGTGGTGAGTGAGGTGAGGAATTTAAGTAAATTCCTTGTATTGTGTTGAGTTTTCTGGGTGTGTGAATGTGTGCACGACATCTTTTGCTTCATCAATGATGTCGCACATTTGAATACATTTGACTTGTTACACATGATTCCACAAAGTGGGATACATCCTGGTACATACCTTTCCACCAATACCTTTCCTTTAGCTTTGAAATGGTTGCCCTCACACCACGGTATCTAGCCCATAGGTTCTCACGAAACTCCTGCATGAGTTTTACTTGACTCTGTTTGTTACATACTACCCTTTGTGGTATAGCACCCCTCTGTTTTGGATGTTTCTATAAGTAACCATCCTACAGAAAGTACCCATATAATTTTCTGTGTATCCTCTTAAACTTATGCTCATACCAATCACCCTGTTTTGTTAATGTATTCAAATAACGACCAATAAGCAACCAATCTCCTTCATACCCATCTTCTAAAAACAACTCAAGTGCACTAGGTGTGCCCACATCATTATGCTCAACATGATTGATGGAGTAGAACCTTGTGTCTACATCTTCACTATCATCTACCATGTCTTGCTCATCCTCATACCTTGCCCTTGATAGCATATCCTCTACCGGATTGTCTTTTCCTGCAATATGCTTGAACTCAGGATTCAAGGACTTAATGTAGGCAATCCATCTTAGCATGGCAATGTGTGGTGTTGAGTAGCTTGTAATCATTCCAAGGAGTGGCAGACAATCTGTTTCCACAACCACATATGCTCCAATCAAGTACTCCTTTTCACACTTTATTGCTGTAACCATGCCCCACAACTCCCGTTTTACCTGTGGGTAGTTCCTTTGTCGAGTACTTAGAACCTTGGCTCCAAACCTTACCACATACCTATGTCCCTCTTCGTCATCCTGCCCTATTGCCCATCCAATTTCTGTTGGACTCGTATCCACTGTCACTATTATTGGCTTTCCACACTCATAGTTTACCTTTCTTAAAGTCGATGCTTGTTGTAGCAAATCCTTTAGATTTCTTATAGCCCTTGCTTGTGCGTCTCCTCAATGAAACTTTTGATTTTTCCTTAACAAACAACTGGTACAAAGGATCTGCTACATGTGCCTAATGTGGAATCCATATAACATAAAACACCCATGCACCAAGAAATCTGCAAACTTCACTCACAGATATGCATACCTCCTTCATCTTCTAAATTGCATCAATTTTTGCTGGACAAGGTCGTCACCCATTGGGACCACACATGTGCCCAACAATCAACACCTCCTTCACTCCAAACATAGACTTTTGTCCTGAGAGGGTAAGGTTCACCTGTTCCAGTCTGGATAGGATCTTGTCACAATCATCTATGTGTTGTGCCACAAAGTTGCATCACCCCTTGGAATCCAAAGCTTCATCTTTATTACTTACTTCACATCCTTTGATAGGAACATCATCAAGAAAGGGCATAGTTACTTGGGGAATAAAGTCACGTAAGACCTTATTCATACCATTGATCATATGTGCAACCGAATTGGTTGCTCCCTGTGGTAAGGTACACATCCTTACCAAACCCAAAGGTTTCCTCATGGTAGTCAGATCCCTGCTTTCCATTGCTAGTTGGAATTGTTCATACCCTGAGTATAAATCTCCCATAGTATATATTGCCCTTCCTACAAATGCTTCTGCAAACTCATCCACAATTGGCCCTGTACCCATATTCCTTATTGTGACTTTGTTGACCGGATGCATATCTTGGATGAAGCGCAAAGCTCCATTCTTCTTTGGTACTGTGAACCACCTGTTTGAGTATGGAGCACATGAAGGCTCCAAAATACCCATCTTGATCTTCTCATTTAGTAGCTCAATTAACTTTGGTAAGTGAGCCTTTGGAATTGGTATTGGTCGTAAGTTCCAAGGTACATGAGAGATGTTAAAGATCACCATAGGAGCAATAATGGCAGGATCTACACATCCTATCTCATGTGGCTCAAATGCAAATGCTTTTCCATGTTTAGAGAGCATCTCTTCAAAACATTCCCTTTCAACCTGTGTCAAGGAGTCCTCATTCCCAATCTTCAATTGCTTTAGAGACTCCTTTGTAAACTTGTGTCCAATCCCTTTTGGATCTCTGAGACTAGGTTGCAAAGAAGCCTGTACTAGCTTTTCCTTGCAGTCCTTTGGCAAAGGAAGTGCCACTGGTTTTACATTCTTTGCCATAGTCTTGTACTTGGTGTCCACCTTTACTTCATGTTTTTGCTTCCTATACTCCTGTTCCTTTTGAAATGCCTCAACCACATTGTACATTTCAAGTGAGCACACTTTCACTATCTCATTTTGGTCATGTGAAGGAGAATCTACTATAGACTGTAGATCTTGTAATGTGTCCACAAAAAAAAACTCCTCAAACACACCTGTTATGTTTTCATTGTTTCCTAGCAGACCATGTTCTTTCCACTCCTTATGTAGACTATGTACATGTTTGCAGGAACCTCGACTCAAGCTCTTACATTTTAGAAAAGAGACGTATCCATATTCTGTTAGACCTGCAAAACCTGTAAAAAAAACCTCCTTATGTGAGAACCTTTCCCTCTCTGTACCATCGTAATCCTGCTCTACAATGGTACCTGGCCAAAACCCATTCTCTCTCGATGATCATAAAACTCTTTACTCAATCTGGGCAATGGGCACTCTCAGAGACTGTCACGATTTCTTTCATGACTCACATAGATAGTAAGAAATTGAACAACATGTTTCCATCTTTACTTCTTATCCCAGCATAAGAAAAACCATCATCCATTACCTTTGTTTCCATTCTAACCCCTACAATGTAGGGTTGTCTAAGGATGAGATCATAAGAAGATGTGTCCTGTACAAAGAAATTCTGATCTTCCTTTATAGCTCCAATAGTCACTTTCATGCTTGGACAAGCTGCATATAACTCACCTGATGAATTATTTGCTATCTTAACCATCCAGCCATGATGTGTGTCCATTGGTAAGTTGCACTTTTTGAATAAGCTCTTTGACATTATGTTTATTTCTGAGCCATGGTCAATCAAGGCAAGAAATGGCTCTTCAAGATCAAACACCTTGACCATTATCTCTGTCGTAGCTCTTGCCCAATGATTCTTGGAAGAGTCACTTATAGGAATGGCTTCGTACTCCTCATCTCCATTTGAAAACTGTACTTGCTTTGTTCTTCCAGAAGAATGGTAGCATCCCATGACATCCTCATCATGCTCTCTGTCTTCCACATGTATTACCTGTGTCTTTAAGCTTTCTCCTTCAGATTGCGAGCAAATGGTGTCAACAAGAGTTTGCCTCTTCCTCTTGATGATATCAATGATCTCATCATGAAACTCGCGCTTGGCTATGCCAAGGACCTCCCCCAAGGTAAACTCTATTTTGCTATTCAAAATTCTTTCTTCTAGAACTCTCTTTAAGTCTGTAGCAGCCTCAATATCAGATTGTAACTTATAAGTTGGAGTTTTAGGCTTACCTTTTGATGATCCTTTTTCCTCCCAGTTGTACTTTCTTCCATAGTCGCTTCAGGTGGGGGTGCTTCCAGTGTCGGAGGTGCTCGAGGAGGTATTGTGTCACTTCTTCTAGTAACTTTTTGATGGTCATTTTTCACCACTCTCTCGCCTGCGCTTTTCTTCCACAGACACTTCGTTGTTTTCACAATTTGCAATATAGGCATGCACTGACAAGGAGTCCACAGAGTCTTTCCATCCTATTTCTAGATGGATACAGTCACCTGCTTCATGTATGACTTCTCTTGTAAGCTTCCCTTTCCTTGATAGCTCCATAGCACTTGGCCACAGCCTACCATTTTCTTCAAAACTCCTCAATGGTTCAATATGGACTATATAAGTAGATGCCTCGGATGCAGAGATGGCATGGGTAGTGGCCATATCCTCTACTAGACTCTGTTCAAAATGATTATCAACCTGAATGAATATAATCTTGCACAATTTTTTGAAGTATTTAGGTTAGGGTATGGTTTGTTTGACCTAGTGTGAGAGTGCATTCCTCCTTTCCCAAAGTTAGTCCTTAAGGGTAAACCTATCTCCCTTAAGTGAATCTTCCCATCCTTGAAGAAGAAAAGATCTTTTCTCAAAGCTTCACTGAAGCTCACATTCTCTCCCAGCATGCTTTGTGCTGTCACACCATATTCATCTATGAACAAAACCTTCTTTAGGTTGTTGTTTTTGCCTTGAAGATGGTGCCAATGGTTGCCCCTTCTCTTCAAGCTTTGTGAGTTTTAGTTTTAAATCCCTCATACCTTTCACAAGATCATCTATTATAACGTCATCAACTTAGGGAAGTATAAAAAAAGAAGGCTTTACCATCTTTTCAGAAGCTGTGGAGGTAAATGGTGCACTACCAACAACCATCTTATATCGTCTCCTTTGGCGCTTGGCAAGTAATGAAACAACAGCTTTAACTTCGTTCCAATCTATCTGCAGTCCCCGCTCAACATCTTTGTCCTCAAGAAGTAGCTCCAATTGCTCCTGGAGATCCTTTCCTGTTGCTTGTAAGAAGAGCTCTGTATTTTCTGAGTCGAGTGTGGCCTTCTCTGTCCTTGTGAGTTAAGCATATCGTGCTCAAACTCCCTGAGTAGCTCTATTGGAGAGAGCCCCTCCTTCGGCTTGGCTACCCACTCTAGGAAAGTTCTCTTTGTTACTCTCTCAGAGTCCTCCATGAAATACACCTCCTTCATCGCTAGCTTGAACTCCTCGCAACTTCTTCCATGCTCATTCGTGATTTCTCTCACATGGTTTCTAATCTCGGGAGTCACAACAAGATCAAAGCTTTGGAGAATCTCATCTTCTGGCACATGATGCAACTCCATCTCCTTTACATAGCTACGAAGATACTTTGTCACATCTTTCCCATTAAACTGATCCATTTTGTGCACCACTATTTGAATAGCTTTGGCTATTGACACTTCTTGTCTTTTTGTAGCATGCTGTTGTTGCATAAACAAGGCAAATGCTTGAAACATTTGCATTGTGGTGGGATCAAAAGGCATACCTTGCTGCTACGGATGATGATCACCCATGGTTGAAGTATCTTGCAGATTTCCACTAACTCACCCTGACAAACTTCGCGTTGGGTTCACAAAAAAGTGTGTCAAAGAGTTGAAGGTCTTGCCAGGAAGGCGTCGGGCCTCTAGCTATGAGGGTTTGTGGGGATACTGTGAAGGATTTCACTTAAGAAAGCTTAGTGTTTGTAGCAAATACAATGTGTGTAGCCATTGGAATCTTACACGCAGACACACACGTGAAAACCTCAAAACAAAACAAAGATGAAAACATCAAGGCTTTGATCGTATCTAATCAAAGGTAAGATGAAAGGGCTCACTGATGCATTTATAGCAGCAAGTCGTTGTGCTCCAAATAGACTGCAAATGGTCTTTGAAACTGTAACTTAGTGCTTACAAAGACGTAGATGTTTTGCCTAGTGATAGGAGTGAGCCGTGTGTACAAGCCTTCTTGGTTCATAGTAATATTAAGAAAGCAAGACTCAACCCCTAGAGGATAATAAATATGTGCACATCGAAAGCATTAGAGTAGTCTAGTAGTGGCAAAATAAGAGGACGTGGAGAAAGAATAAATTTTCGCAGTCTTTCCAACCCAGAGAGTAACACAATTCTCTGTTGGAAGTGGATTTTTATGGCTAATACAAACATTAATCCTAATATTTTGCACAAAGTGAAAGGGTTGAAAGGTTACACCATTGGAACTATTCATCTAAGAAAGTTTACAAAGCAGTTAAGCAATGGAGGAAAGAGATAAGAGAGACAACCAACACACAAAGACCCAGACAAGCTCAAGCCAAAGAAGTGAAGCACACCTCAAGACTTTGTGGTCTTGTAGCCAACTTGATGAAGTAGAAGATGACTAGTAGTAGCCAACACCGTTTGCGAGCCACCAACAATGAGTCTTTATTGATGAAAGAAGGTTACATAGAGTGTATGAGTATTACCAGTGAGGAGATAGAAGGCTTGACGCATGAAATAGCAAGCTCAAGATGTGTTGGGCTGAAATTGAGAGAAAGTTTCACTCAAGGAGATGGCTAGGAGGTTGGGTGATGGCTTGATAGAGTGGCTTGATTGTGGAGATTGCTTGAGCGCTTGATTGCTTGATTGTTTGCTTCATGCCCAAGTGAGGGGCAAGAGGCTCTGTTTATAGGTGAAGTTGCCCCCTGAAGAAGATATTTTTCTTAGAAATATCCAAGGGATTTGTGTGAAAAGTGTCTATCTTTTCAAAATATCTTGAAATTATCTTCAAAGTTTCTAGATATTTCTCTTCAAGAAATATCTAGAGGTTCTTTTAGATCTTTCTCCAAATATCTTCTCCTTGCCGCCACATGTTAGGGGTTAAGCCTCCAAGAGTTGTTGAGCTATGGTGGGAACATGTGCATAAAGTAGCTTCATAAAAAAATTGAGAGAGAGCTTGGCATACATCATGGATGACATCAAACAAACTCGTAACCACTTTTCTAAGGGATTTTTCTAGGTCCATAATCACTTCAAAGTGCACCTACTATGTGTAGAATGACACCTCATGGGGTATACTATGACTAAGGAAACTTTTGGCCATGTTACACATGTCATATGCCACCTAGGATGCCTAGTAGATAGGAGGTATTTCTTATAGGATCATTTCATCATGGCTCCAAGAAGAGGTTCACAAAGAAGCTTGGGATCATAGGACGAAGCCCATTCCCAACAAGAGTGACACATCAGACTTTGACTATCTTTTTGCATGCTAAATGGAAAGTGAATATACTTATGCACACTTAATGCATACACATAAAATCCATAATATTATAGGGCTTAGCTTCTGTTCCCACTATGCATGTTCCATGGCACGACAACATGGTGGAGGAGATAGCTATATGTGGAGTAGTGTACCCACGATGAATGTTCTTCTTAGAGAGATTTTTAAAGACTCTCAAGGATTTTGTGTGGATATGATCTCAACCCGAGGCATGTATGGCCGAAGGGTGGATTCTTCAAGAGACATTTGTTTACTTTTCAGAGTATTCGGCACAAGTTGATCCTTCAATGCCTCGCATGTGGTCAGATGAGAAAGATGCAAGGATGACTTCACACTTGACAAATTGAAAGGGGAAACTACTTCACATGGATATGAATCTTTCCCAAGTGGTCGATAACTTTTGCATTCTCAATGCAAAGATTATGACCAAGTGGGTGTACTTGTGGATAGTGGCAAAGGCCAAGCATTTGCAAGAGAAGGAAGCATGGAAACAAGCACATGGAGGAAGGAGGGCACCCCCAGTGCCTAGACACCTTGCATGTTTCCCATATCTAATTAATGTAGAGTGGATTCATGAGAGAATGACCGAGGCAAAAGCACGCGGAGAAGATGTTAACCCTCGTGGCTCACGGACACCCTATCGACTACGACGGACACTGTAACTGTATTATTTATTTAAGTAGAGTCAGGCACCGGGCTTGTCGGTCCAATAGGGAAAAGTAGAGTGATCGCCGATGAGAGGCGCACTCTAACACGAACATGCTAGGGTTAGTTGGCTAAGCATGGGCACCCAAGTGTGAATGGGGTGAGCTCACATAAAAGCCAATTAAACCTAAAATTGAGTCATTCTCTCATTGTGCAATAGAAGCTGCTCTTGCTCCATCTCCACCTTCTCCTTCACCATCTCCTCGTGTGTGTGCGTGTGTGTGTGTGTGTGTGTGTGTGTGTGTGAGAGAGAGAGAGAGAGAGAGAGAGAGAGAGAGAGAGAGAGAGAGAGAGAGAGAGAGAGAGAGAGTGAGAGTGTGTGTGCGATCGAGCGTTGCGGCGGCACGACGGCGGCGAGGCGGTTGAGTGCGGCGTAGCGGCGTCTCCCTCTTCTTCGCGGCGAGGAATCCTCTACGGCAGGAGCATAAGGCGGTGAGTGACACACCATTGCCCTCTTTGAGCTTACTAGTTAAACTGTTGTGTGCTTGGAGCCGTCCGCGGCTCGTACACGGTGTATCGGCAAGTCCCTTGCTTCGACAGTGCGGCAAGGAGCGCACATTTTTGGCGCCGTTGCCGGGGAATAGCCCTGCACTAAGCCCAAGAGGCACTTTGTGCTTCTTGTATGAGTGGTTTGCAGTAGGAAAGAAGAGGGAGAGGAAGTTAGCATTTTCTGTTTTTCTGCTGCGTACATTTAGTATTAGTTAGACAGTTAGCAAAATTCTGTTTTTCTGTTTGCACACAGTTAGCATTAGTCACACAATAAGCATTTCTTGCGTTTTTTGCGTTTTCTGTGTTTTTAGTGCACAGTTCTATCAAGTTTCAATTTCTGCATTTTCTGTGTTCTCTGGTTTGTGCACAGTTAGGCGCACAGTTAGTTAATTAAGTAGGTTAGTAATTAGGTGAACCACTGATTAGCAGGTCAGTAGGTAGGTGGGACAGTAAATAGGTAGGTGAGGTCAACGTGCACCAAAACGCGTACCAAATAATATCTCAAAAAAAAAAAAATTTGTTTTCGAAAAAAATATATTAAAAAAAAAAATTTGTGAAAAAAAAAATCTGAAAAATAAAAACGCGAGTTAGTGGGAGGTTAAATTTTCGAAAATAAAAAACGTACGGGTTGGTCTGTATAAAAGATAGATCGGGATCGGGATCATTTCCCCAAGCCTAGGCCCAGGCCCAGGCCCAGGCCCAGGCCTCAGTCCTATGATATATACTAGACTCACTCTTATATATATACCCTACTCCCTCAAGAGAGAATGAGAGCATGTGGGACAAGTCCTCCACTCTCCTCCCTTCTCTTCCCACTTGCACCCTTGAACTTTCTAGTTTGGGCCTAGTTCCCTACTGGAAATTGACAGTTTTAGGGATTCCGAGGGCATAGAGTGACCAAACGGAGGGCTGTAAAGCACGGCACGACCCTCTGACCAATACACTCGTTTCGAGCTATCACATGGCTCATTCCACGACACGCTCTAAAAAATCTAGCAAAAACACAAACAAAAAACACGCTAAAAACTAGTCACAAGGCCTCCTAGAGCAGCTTTTTGACACCTTAGGGTATCAAAAGCACATGCACTTACGCTCTGGGTGGGTGCTAGAACACGAGCATATTGAGGGTGCCTCTGTTCATACGGACACCCATTACCCATCCACGATAGGCTCTAGACCCTCAGCGGGGACACAAGGTAGCACCACCCAAGACCCTAAAATAGCCGCTAGTGATTCCTCCTCCGACTCAGAAATCATGGAAGCATACCCTACCCAAAACACTGAGAGAGAAGGCCATGCACCTCCCGAAGCTCCACAGCCTAGTACTAGTATGTTTAGCCGTTTCATGGAAACATTAGGTACAGCTACTCGCTCGGAACCTGATGCAAATGAAGCACACGAAGGGGGTGGGGAAGTGGACTCTCCTTTCACATCGCACGTGGACCCCACACCCCCAAAGAGTGTCCGTGTGGATATCCTGCCAACTTCTTACCAAGAAGGCCCTGCTGAGTTGCCTCCTTCAGAAGTTCCCTCTAGAGTACCGTTGGTGACAAGTAAAACCACGGGGAGCAACATTGCTTCTACCTCACAAGAAACTGTTAACACGTCGACTCTAGAAGGATTGTTCATTAATGATCATTGGACATACGACCTCCACACTGAGGTGTTGACGGATCTACACTCTGGCCACGCCTACCATGTAGGATGGATAGAGATTGTACAATCCACCTCTAGTGCCACGAGCATCGAAGATCAACAGAAAATGATCTGTAATGTTATCCATGGCATTATTCAATCAGAAAGGCAAAACCGAGGGGTAAATATACTCTCAACTGGCCCCATGAGATTTCTGGATACGAGCAAGGCTCAACAGCCTACTCTATCACAAATGGAGACTCCTCTAATGAGCCCCATGGACCCATCTTATGTCATTTCACCTGGGTCTCTATGCAATCTGAGCCTCCGAGCGACAACTTTAGCTTCCCTAACTTGGCTCAACCCTCTATTAAGGAAAACACAGTGCTCACTCCAGGGATAAGCCTGACAGAGAAGGTACCGATGACATCTACGGTTAGCGCAATGCCACTACCTAGTGTCGTAGTACCTAATATGGGGCCTCGACCGTATGTGCCTCTAGCCCCTTATGCACACATGGCCCCCACACCTCCAATTGTACCACTTGTTTATGCTCCTCGAGTGCCGCTCCCTAGCCCTTATCCGAGTGGACCTATGCCCGGTTATGTTCCATATCCTGCATCATCCACACATATGCCAAGACCGGTACCCGTCCCTCTCCCACATATGATTCCAAGAGTACCTCCACTAGCCCTGCCTCCTCACATAGGGGACTTGGCAGCGTTTGCTCAAACCATAGGTCGATCTATCGCGGAAAATATGCGTCATGCATCTGATAGAGAGCCTAGAAGTAAGGCAGTACAAATTGCCAAACTCACGCAAAAATTCAATGGGGACGAAGATGCTAGGAAACACATTGAAGTGTTTGAACAAGTATGTGATTCCTTAGGGGAACGCAACGAACTACATAAGTGCAATGCCTTAAGCTTGACATTAAGTGGGAAGGCTGGAGATTGGTATAGGACCCTAAGAGTGGACGAGAAAACAATCTACCCTACCCTTCGAAGGTTGTTTCTAAAGGAGTACATACGAGAAGGTGTGCTTTGGGGTGTAGCATCTCAGCTACAGAAGGCCGAACGTAAGGAAGGAGAGTCAGTAAGGGACTTCATTAGTCGTCTAAAGCACTTAAACTCTCGCTGCCCTGTAAATGAGCGCTTCAACAATAACCAACTGCTTGATCGATTCATTCGAGGGTTGAGGAATGAAGGAATCTATAATGGACTAGTGATTAGAGGTATCACAACCTGGGAAGATGTCACTGCCAATGCAATCCAATTAGAGGACAACTTGATGATAGCAGCCATGAGGGTGTCTACTGACACGAGATCCACTAGCTCACAAGCCATTGAGTATGAACCCATGACTGCAAAGCCCATTGCCAATGAGCCAAAGGTATTTGAGACATTCTTGACAGACCTCACCAAGGCAATCCAAGAGTCTCTTAAGGATAATCGACCCCCTCAAAATAGTCACATGTATCCAAGAAGGGAGCAACAATGGTGTTCCATTTGCTTAGGTCCACATAGCACTAGTGAGTGCCCTATGTTTAGAGTAAAATTTAATGGAACTTGCAATGCATGTGGTAGGTATGGTCACCAAGCTAAGAATTGTTTAATGATCAAACGCATTATGGAAACTAGACCACCTGTAGCCTGGACGGATGCACCTCGAGCTCCTGTATTGATGCCTGCTCCACCTGTTGAGCAACTACCGCAACACATGGTCCCTAGACCTCAAAATGTTGTACAAGCTACACCGCTACCACCTCCTGTGCTAGGACCGCAGCCCCCGCATCCAAGAGTCGCCCCTATGAACCAAGTGGGTTGCGAGCCATCAAATGCTTATGCAGATGGCTGTGAGGAGGAAATAGACACTAGTATTGCCTACGGACTTGATACATTGGAAGAGTGTCCTATATACTACATGGAAGATTGTTGGGGGCAAGTCAAGCCGGTTTATCAAGCTGCTACTCTCGCATCCAGAGGTCAAAATATCAACACCCAGGCTAGGAGGCCACCTCTTCAATGCTACGAGTGTGGTGGACCACATCGGGCAGCGGAGTGCCCTATTAGGCTGCAAAAGAATGCTGCACAGATGCAAATGAATCAAGGGAGCACGTCTGCAATGCCAATACTCACATGTAATCGTTGTGGCATAGATCACTTGATTGCCCAATGCCCTTATAGCCCAAATGTGCCTAAAATCACACCCCTAAATTTGGTCAAAATTGCTAGTGTGACATTGCCAATACCACCCGTCGCACCCGCTTATGCGATTACACGGTCCATGCTTCAAGGGCCAGGCCATATCCTCGAAGAGAGAGATACCGCGTCAGTTATCCAAGCAAAGAAAAAGAAGACACGAAGGAAGAGGTCGCAGAATACGGGAAATTCAAAGCCAAGTTCCAAAACAAACATAGGAACAGGAGATGACCCCGTGTATATGAATGACCTCGAGGATGATTCAGATTCAATCGAGACAATGGAGACTAGAACCAATACCACAAAGGGAAAGACCGACAAAGAAAACCGTAACATGGAACCAAATGAAAACCGAATAAGAGAAAACCATAAAGAGCCTCTGAAAACACCACAAGTGTTTCCAAATCCAATCCAAGACCCCCAAGATAAACCGCAGGGGCAAAAAGGGAAGAATCGTAAAAAGAAGATTGGGACGTATCCAAACCCAGTAGACGAGATTGAGCAGGTGAAACATCTAAGAGGTTTAGTGGAGGAGACTCAAAGGAAACTAGAACCAGAACCCATGCATGTCAAAATTCATGACACAGTGTTTCCCACGCAAGTTCATCCACCCCACATGAACCATAGACCGTTAGCCATATCTAGTATCATCCAAGAAGGGAGTGAGGACGGGGCATCAGAAAGTGAGCATACACCTTTCTTGTTGGAAAGGATGTTTAACGAAGGAATACCTGATCCCATTGAGGAATATGAGATTTCATCCTCACCAGTTCCTAGTCAAGGACCTGCACCCTGCAAAATGCCAATGAATGTTGCCAAACTAGTGGACTTCATGTCTTCTGAGGTCCGAACCACGATCATAGAAAAGCTGTATGGAGATCCTGAGTTATTCCTTGCACTTCGAGCATTCCTTAATGGAGAGCTACGAACGGGATTACCCTAGTTTGCGCAACCAAATAGGCCTGACTCGATTATGATTGATGAGGAAAATCATGTGCAATCACTTGACTTAGATGGACACGAGTCTGTGATCGGAGTCTGTGATCGAGGTACCCATTAACGAATTAGGGCAGTATTTTGAAGGCGACGAGTCTAATGCGACCCTACCCATCACTACCAAGGGATTAACTATAAAGGGAATTCTTGATGGTGGTGCGGGAGTTAGCATCGTTACAAAAGATTGTTGGGAATCCATGGGAAAACCCTGCCTCAGTGTTACTAACATTGTGGTAAAGATGGCAAATGGTACCATAGCCAAACCTATGGGGATGCTCAAGGATCTTAAGATCAAAGTTCTAGGACACAAGGTACGACATACGTTCATTGTAATGGATTTCTCTAAACACCTTATGTCATATGAAATGATTTTAGGACGACCATTCATGAGGGAAGCACAAATGGTTCATGATTGGTCTAAAAATCATGTCTATTTGCAATTCCAAGACTCTGTCCTTAGAGTGGATTTGGTGACTGGTAAGGTACACCCCTTAGGGAGTAAAACCATTATTGATCATCGCTCTGACACCACAGTTCACTCGGCCCCACTACAATATTGTTACACTTGTAAGAAGGATACAGACATTGGCCAAGATTCTCCTTACATGGATGTGTTACCGGGTATGACGGAATCAGACAACGTAGACTGGGTACACCTAGCGCAACCATAGATACCTGGGGAAATAGAGGAACCACTTGGGTCACACCAGAGGGGGAAGAGGTACCACAAATTGCACCTCTGAACATGATAAGTGCCATACATGCATCTTCTAAGGGCAAGGCAATTGTGGACCAATCTGACAGTGACACCGATAGCTCAATAGAAGACTTTGACCAACACGACTTGGACACTGACTCCCAGAGTGAAACGGATTCTGAATCTCATGAATTAGAGAGTGGAGCAAGTTCAGAGTCAAAACATTCGGAAGGACCGAGCACATCAACCGATGATAGCTCCCCGAGAGTGAAGAGGACACCAACGAGGACTCCTTTAGTGAGCCAGATCTAAATGCAAATCAAAAGCAGGTCTCAAATAAGAAAAAGAAAAACCTTAAGAGGCGTCGATATCGAGCCAATGTACGTGCTAGGATAAAAAAGAAGAGATCCTCAGCAGAATGGCTCAGTTATATAGGGGCATGTGATGCTCATCGAAAATTGGTAGACAATTGGGGTGAATATCTCCAAAATGTTATGTGGTGTAGACCACGACCCCATGACATAGCCCAATTAGAGATCATAGACAAGCCAAAGTTGAGCCGCACTGCAAGGAGGCATCAAAACCAAGATTTAGCTCGACAACACAAGAAAGCAGAAATGGAAGCACAAACCAAAGCACAACCAAAATCCACAGACTTGCATCCTGCACCAGAACATTTCAAATCTTACACCACAGGGGAAGCAAAGGTTGTGTACACAAAAGCCCAAAGAATACCTATCGATGGGAATAATGGAATCTATGATGGTCCGGAAATAGTTAAAGAAATAGAATTAGCTGACCCCGGTGAAGAATCAAAACCTGTTTTTATTGCCCAAGACCTCACAGAAGTTGAAGAGGCGGTCCTCAAAGAGCTTCTCAAGGAATTCAAGGACGTATTCGCTTGGACATACCATGATATGAAAGGTGTTCCACCTTCTGTGGTCCAACATACAATCCCTATGATTAGCACTGCGAAGCCCGTACAACAAAGACCCTACTCGATGAATCCTAAGTACGCAAAGATCATTCAAGAAGAACTAGAAAAGCTTATCAAATGTGGGTTCATATATCCTATTGAACACTCTGAATGGGTGTCTCCAATAGTTATCGTGCCAAAAAAGAATGGGAAACTCAGGGTGTGCGTGGACCTCAAAAAAGTTAATGCAGCTACTAGAAGAGACCATTACCCCCTACCATATTCCGAACATGTACTCGAAAGAGTTGCAGGCAAGGAAGCTTATAGCTTTCTAGATGGGTACTCAGGCTACAACCAAATCATGATAGCGCTAGAGGACCAAGCTAAAACTGCCTTCATCACAGAATTTGGCGTGTTTGCATTTCGTGTGATGGCTTTTGGCTTAACAAATGCCCCTGCTACATTCCAACGATTAATAAACACTGCTTTTAAAGAATATTTGAGAGAGTTTTGTGAAGCTTTCTTAGACGACCTTTGTGTTTACTCTTCTTGGAAAGAACATCTATCATGTTTGCGGAAGGTGTTTGAAAAGTGTAGGTTATATCGTATCTCATTGAACCCGTTCAAATGCCAATTTTGGGTCAAGCATGGAGTTATTTTAGGGCATATAGTATCCAAGAATGGTATCTCAACCGATGAGAGCAAAATTAAAGTGATTCTAGAGTTACCACCACCAAACAATTACAAGGGAGTTCAAAGGTTCATGGGACACGTGGGTTATTATCGATGGTTTATTTTATTTTTCGCTGAGATAGCACGTCCTTTGTACAAGCTTCTCATTGAATTTAAATGGACTGAAGAGTGTGACCAGGCCTATGAACAATTGAAGAAAACACTAGCAAGTGCTCCGATTTTAAGGACACCTAACTGGGATGTCATTTTCCATGTGCATATTGATGCATCAAACTTTGCTATCGGGTGTGTTCTCACTCAACCAGGAGAACATAAATTCGACTATCCCATTAGCTTTGCAAGCCGTCAATTGAACGATGCTGAAAGGACCTACACCACTACAGAGCGAGAAGGTTTGGCAATGGTTTATGCAGTAAAGAAATTTCGCTACTACCTTCTGGCAAACAAGTTTGTATTTTATGTGGACCATCAAGCGTTGCTGTATCTGGTAAACAAGCCATGCTCCACAGGAAGAATCACACGATGGTTGTTAATTCTTCTGGAGTTTGATTTCACGATTGTAGTGAGACCCGGTAAAAGGCACGTCATGGCTGATCATTTGTCTCGCATACCCAATGGTGAAGCCCCTACAGGAGTTGATGATAAATTACCCGATACTTCCCTATTCATAGTTGAGACTATGCTTGAATGGAGTGAGAACATTGTTAACTTTTTAGTTAATGGTTTTCCACCCAAGGAACTTCGTAAGGATATCGCTCGAAGGCTAGTAAAAGAATGTGAACCCTATTGTTTGATTGCCGGAACTCTGTATAGATTAGGTAAGGATGATATTCTTAGGCGTTGTGCCTGCGAGGATGAATATTTGTATATCTTGCAAGAAGCACATATGGGCATAGCAGGAGGACATTTTTCAGAAGACCTGACTGCTAGAAAAGTGCTGCAATCAGGCTATTGGTGGCCAACTTTATTTAAGGATGCATCACTTTTTGCAAAAGGGTGTGATGAGTGCCAATGTTACAAGACCACACAGCGCAAAGACAGAATGCCCTTACATCCTATTAAAGTAACCCAACCATTTGAAAAATGGGGCTTAGACTTTGTAGGTCCAATTAGTCCCGCAGCTCGCAACACTCAATCTCGATATATTCTAGTTGCTACGGACTATGTAACAAAGTGGGCTGAAGCTAAGGCTTCACAAAAAGCTGACGCGAGGACAATAGCTAAGTTTCTTGTTGAGAACATTATCACAAGATTTGGTTGCCCTTTTGAAATTGTTAGTGATAATGGTACCCATTTTATAAATGAGGTAATAAGAGAGCTTACCACGACCTTTATGATATCCCACCATAAGTCTACACCTTATTACCCGCAAGCTAATGGACAAGCCGAAAGCACCAACAAGACTCTAATCTCTATTTTAACCAAGACGGTAGAAGCTCATCGCACTGATTGGGATTTGAAGTTGACATCTGCTCTATGGGCTTATCGTACTGCTTATAAAGTGGCTATTAATTGTACGCCATTCAAAATGGTATACGGCCAAGAAGCGGTTATGCCTTGGGAGTTTGTCATTCCTAGTCTTAGGGTAGCTTCGCAAGAAGGATGGAATGGTAACCCCTTAACCGAGCGTTTGTATATCTTAGAAAAACTAGACGAAGAGAGACAGTTGGCTGTGCAAAATGCTCTTGTGGAAAAGGATAGGAAAAAGAAGTGGTTTGATCGCCATGTGAAGGACAAGGACATCAAAGTTGGTGATAAAGTCCTTATGTATGGAGTACGTAAAGAGAAGAAAAAGTTGAAATATGCTGGTAAAGGACCATATAGAGTATGTGAAATTACCCCACAAGGTACCCTTCGTGTGGAAACTCTTGATGGAGTTGAAACCATTGGATTCCTCAATGGGAGTAAATTCAAAAGATATTATGATCCTTTAAGCCAGGAACAACTACGGGCCATTCATCAAAAGAAGGCCGCCAAAGCACGAACCGAGTTAAACAAGATACAAGCTCAAGCTGAGGCTAAGGAGCGACAACAACGTATAAGACAAAAACGAGAGGCTAACCTTGGGGTCACAAATGCATTATCGAAGAGGATGGGTTGGACTCTGAAACACCTCTACGATACCCTATTGAGTTAAATAGTGCCTATGGAAAAGTGCTATATAACGCCTTATTGGACATGGGTGCTAAATATAATCTGCTATCCTATGGGGTGTGGTGTCAGTTAGGGAATCCACCTCTATCTGAGAGTATTATCCAAATCAAGGGTGTCAACAAGAAAAAAACTACGGTTTTTGGAATCTGGCACACTTCGGTCAATTATGACAATGGGATTGTAGCTCAAGACTTTTTGGTCATGCCTACTGGAACTATGGAGGGTAATATAAACCTAGGCCGCACGTGGATGATATCCACCAAATGCACTATTGATTGGGGGACTGGGGGTGTTACAACGCAAAAACCAACTCTTAGCCCTACCACTCAAGCCATAGTCCCTGAGATATTGCCTAAGGAAATAAAACCCAAGACATTGCATGTCCAGGAGGTTGAACCATACGTCCCCATAGCCCAACTCTCTAGAGCTTCAATTGATGTAGTTGAAAGAAAGCTTGAGACACACAAGAACCATCCTAATATAACACAGAAAACATACAAGTGGGTCCCTCAAGCCTCTATAGTGAGCATGGTTGATGCAAAAAAACGGAAACCTAGTAAGAACCGTCCCACTCACTCCAAGAAATGTAAAGAAATGTTGCGTTGGATTCCTAAACGACTATTGGAAGCCCAAGGATACTATGAAGGAAATGATCAAATCTGGGTGCCCAAACGTAAAGTGTACTCTTACCTGTCACCTGGCCCATGTAAACCCAATCCTGTGGCTCCAAAACAAATTGAAAATCGCGGAAAAGAAAAAATCATGGAATGTTACACACCCGATCTAGAGCTAGTTTGGGTACCAAAGAAAGAACGATTTGTTCCACCTAGCTCAGGAACAGGGAAATCAAATGAAGCTTCTTGCTCTTCATGTAGTTCCTATATGCAAATAGAAGCTTCGACACAACCTCCACCTACCACTGTACATATCCATACAAGCACGAAAGAGTTTGCACCTCCCGGGGTAAGCTCACCATCTACAACAACGTTGCCAATAAAATCATGGGAGAGTACCTTACCACCCTTGCAACTAGATGAAACGCATAGGGCGGTCGAAAACTATTGGTTAAAACCTTCACCCATAACAACTTGGAACAATTGGTTTCAAAAGGTGACGACCTCCTTCCAAAAGGTATGATCTACCCAAGGAAGGGGGGAGTGTTTGCTAACCTCAATCATTCACTTGCTCCCCTCTCAACCTTCCTCCCTGACCTCTCAATTCCAATCTTAGGGAATGTATATATATAGCCTTATACTCACAAAAAACAAAAATAGTAAAGAGCAAGAGCGACTAGCAACGAGAGAGCACCCTATCAGATCTTACATATAAGTCCAAATTCACCGTGTCAATTCAAGAAACACACAAAAACAACTCTTATGTTTTAAAGGCCTAACCAAATCTATCTGTCTTGTCAGAAATGGCTACTTCACCAGAGGCATGCACTTCTATTTTTGATGAAAGGTACCCTTTGTCTTTTCCTCATGTGTTCTACGTATGCTACCCTATACTTTCTTGCGAATGGGATTTGATAGAGAGCCTTGCATGTGAGAGAAATTTTGAGGAGTTAGAATGGCTGATACGTCTATGGCTAACTAGTGATCCCTACCCAGTAGCGAATGTGTCTCCAATGGCACATGCTTATTCTTTTGCACAAGATGAGTATCCACGCATCGCGAGGTTCTTGATTAGCATGCTTGCACAAGAGGATGATAATGAGGAACTAATAGAGACCGAGGAAGACTATGGCCTCACGGACGACGATTTTATTTATTTAGATGATGAGGATAGAGGCCTAGCCTTAGGGTGGCCACCTGGTTTATATAATATCCTCTTTCCTTGATTCTAAAAGGGGTGACAGATAGGTAGGTTAGGGGTCTAGATTGTGTTTTGAGTTTGTTTTTTAGGAGTTTTATTTTTTCACACTGACATGCCTTCTAGAGGTATAGTGCCTGTTTTTGGATGTGTTAGGTAGGACTTATATGGATCTCCATCCACATGGCTGAGGACATCTGCTTCAACGAAATGAGCCACTCCATACCTCCAGGTGTACTACTTTCCATGATTCATGTTGGTGGATATGTGTAATTGCTAATAATGATTTTTCATTCTTTGTTTGAGTGCAATAGTTATGATGTTATCTGCCATTATAGATGTATAAATTTGTCTTTGCTTAAGTTGATTGAACTCCAGTTTAATCTTATGGATGAGCCTGGATATTAGGAGACCGTGACTTTAGGTTAACTCATTTACTTGACCACTAGGCCTAGCTAATAAAATTATCCGAGTATTTGAGACCTTAGGAATGTTTTAGGCTGAGAAAGGCTTGCTCACTCAAACAACAAAAAACACTAGTGCGAATACCAAGGAAATGGAAGCAAAAAAAAAAAAAAAAAAAAAACATAAGTGCCACAAATGAAAAATCTTACGCTGGAAGAGAAATCCTGGCTTGAATTGGTACTTCACTCACATCTATTGTCTATGGTACTAGAGCCCTAGAGGTTCCCAGTGTGGGCGCTTTTCCTTGAGAAACAAAAAACCCCGGACATACAAAATAAGCACACACGTCACATGATTGTGACCCAAAGTAAAAAAGTATTAAGAAAAATAAAAAATTAAAAAAAAA
The DNA here is from genome assembly GCF_014529385.1 of Adiantum capillus-veneris. Taxonomy (NCBI): domain Eukaryota; kingdom Viridiplantae; phylum Streptophyta; class Polypodiopsida; order Polypodiales; family Pteridaceae; genus Adiantum; species Adiantum capillus-veneris. Next base: position 50,194,685 of record NC_140948.1, on the reverse strand, counting down.
TTAAAAGACTTCCATTGAGCTTACAGTTAACATTTGAAGCTTTTGTTTGCAGTTGTGAGACCGAGTTGGCTAATCAAAGCTGAAAAGCATAATTAGGGAATCTTGCATTTAGATAATCTTCTTAGCTTAGCTAGTACTAGAGTAGTTGTTTTAACCTTAGTCATAGCTAACTAATCGATAGACTCACCCATAAGCTCAAAACTCTTGATTAATTAATTTACTCAAAGTGCAATTTATTTGTCCTTAATGGCAGTCCAACATTTCATAAATCTTGCATTTACTCATTTCCACATGTACTTTACATTCCCCTCATGATTTATGGCAATATAATTCCGCTTGCTAAAACAGTGACTTTGCCTTGCAGATTCAAATCTAGATGCTCTACAACATGGACATACCAAGCTTCAACTCAATAGCTTCCGAGGACAGAATCTACATCAGGAAGGGGGGCAATGTTAACCCTCGTGGCTCACGGACACCCTATCGCCTACGACGGACACTGTAACCGTATTATTTATTTAAGTAGAGTCAGGCACCGGGCTTGTCGGTCCAATAGGGAAAGGTAGAGTGATCGTCAATGAGAGGCGCACTCTAACACGAACATGCTAGGGTTAGTTGGCTAAGCATGGGCGCCCAAGTGTGAATGGGGTGAGCTCACATAAAAGCCAATTAAACCTAAAATTGAGTCATTCTCTCATTGTGCAATAGAAGCTGCTCTTGCTCCATCTCCACCTTCTCCTTCACCATCTCCTCGTGTGTGTGCGTGTGTGTGTGTGTGTGTGTGTGTGTGTGTGTGTGTGTGTGTGAGAGAGAGAGAGAGAGAGAGAGAGAGAGAGAGAGAGAGAGAGAGAGAGAGAGAGAGAGAGAGAGAGAGTGAGAGTGTGTGTGCGATCGAGCGTTGCGGCGGCACGACGGCGGCGAGGCGGTTGAGCGCGGCGTAGCGGCATCTCCCTCTTCTTCGCGGCGAGGAATCCTCTACGGCAGGAGCATAAGGCGGTGAGTGACACACCATTGCCCTCTTTGAGCTTACTAGTTAAACTAGTTGTGTGCTTGGAGCCGTCTGCGGCTCGTACACGGTGTATCGGCAAGTCCCTTGCTTCGACAGTGCGGCAAGGAGCGCATAGAAGACCACCAACAAAGAATGGGAGTATGCACGAGGCTGTGTACCAAAGGTAGAGTAGTCATATACCTAAACCATATTGTCTCGATATTTCTTGAAATTATCTTAAATATGTATTTGATAAATTAATATATTTTTCTATTTTGTAGTGCCTTTCCTTTAACTCTATGTGATCAAAGGGTCATCACTTTCGTACCGCCACATTGACGAGCGTAGAACCACCATGGATTGTGCCATCATGGGTAACTTTGACACAGACGGTGATGAAGCCAGGTACTACTGAACTATTGAAAGGATACTAGAGGTTAATTTTAGAACCTTTCATAGCTTCATCTTTGAGTGTAAGTGGTTTGCAAATGTGTCTAGACGACATGAGAATGGCCTCTACATGGTGGACTCTAGTGTGCATCACACAGGGAGGTATGACAATATAGTTTTACCGCGCAATTATGAGCAGGTGAGTGACATGTACCTCTTTTATTCTTATTTACTTGTTGTAGCTTTAGTTATACCAATGTTACTCACTTTGAGATTCTATTTTATAGGTCATCTATATCCCAAAAATCCACCAACCAAAACTTTGGTTCGTAATTCCTATAACACCTTGGGGGAGAACCATTTTTTCCACTAATGAAGTCGAGACTATCTTCGACCCTCTTCCACCTCTGACTTTGGATGAGGTGGAAACAGAGGAGAGGGAGGTTGATGAATCAAGTCCGGCAAGACAGCAAGTCTTAGCAAGGATGATTGTCATGATGATGAAGATGATGAGATGGAGGATGACGAACTCGAAGATGATGAAGCTGGCATGCATCCACAAACGACAACTCCATTTCTCTCTCTCCCTCCTCTTCCTCTCTTTAGATTTTGAGAATATGCTCAATTATGTTAATCAATTGACAATGATTATTTTAGTTGTAACCAAGGGTAATCTTATGATGGGTTTAGACGAGGCTGGAGGAAGAAAGGCTTTCTGTAGGTCTACTGCCGCCACGTTTGAACGGTGTTGGAGGAAGAAGAGCTAAAAAGAGAGAGAGGTGAAGAGAGGCCAACAACTCTTCTGAAGGGGGGGGGGGGGGGGGGGGGGGGGGGGGGGGGGGGTTCGAGAAGAAAAATGGCGGGGCCGGAGGAAGATGATACCTGCAGCAGCAAAAAGGATTTTTCCACCCAGCTTAGACGCCCCTGTGGGAAGCATTTCCGTTGCAGCGTCTGAACCGGGCCTTATATCTCCCGCCTCCTTCTCCCCCCTCTTTCTCTTCTCTCTCTCTCTCTCTCTCTCTCTCTCTCTCTCTCTCTCTCTCTCTCTCTCTCTCTTTCTTTCTCTTCTTTTTTATATTTGAAAATTATATACAATATTCTTTAATTTTTATTGAGAGGAGGGAAACACCAAAATTTGAAAGGGGGGGGGGGGGGGGAAAGCCAAAATTTGAAAGGTTAGGTGCTAAATTTGGGCACTGGATATAACGACGGTTATGAGTGCGGTAATAACAACGGTAATAACAGCGAATAAAGTCGTGGTAATACTTTAAACATAACCCCCCCCCCCTCTCTCTTGTTTCTCTCATTGAATTTACACCTTCTCTCTAAAAAAAGCGGAAAAAAAACGCGGTACACACTTGGAGATTTTCATAGTGACTCTAGCATAGAAGCCATAGAGCACTTCATATGGAGACTGATTTAAAAAATCATAGCAGAGCCCTTGATATCCTTCAAGATAGGCCATCCACAACACGTTGGTCTGCTCTGCTTGGTGAAAGGTTTGGATGCAGGTAGAAGCTTCTTGGAAATATTTATGAGCATAATATAGGCCAAATTTGGTACTTTTTGGAAAATTTCTATTGCCTCTGATAAAGTTGGGACCATGTAGTCCTCTGTAGCTTCGCCTTTGGTCCCCATCTACTCTCTTAAGATCTGTTTCATCTCCCCATACTTTGGTTTTTGTTCCATTTTACTCATCAGAGGTTCCTTTCCATGGGTCTCATCAAACTTTCTCAGTTTTTGTCTAGTTCTATTCTATTGATCCATGTTATTCAAGACAGGGTATCTCCCTATTATCTTGTTCTTGACACAATCTTTTGCATCCACCATCAAACAAGAATTGGGTTTTCCCTCTATTTCTAGATTTTATTGTTTCCTTTTCAAATTGTTTCTCGTTTTATATGATACTTTGCTAGCATCTACAATGATCTTTATCAAAAAAATAAATAAATTATTCTCCTTCCTTGAGTAGCAGTTTGGCCTTGACATGTTCCTTTTCAGAGTTTGATTCCTCCATGCTGAGTACCATTTGAGTAGGAACTATGTCGTATCCCTGCTCATCACAAAAGTGAGCGGGTGTTGACTCGTTAACACATACATCCATAGTGACTAGTATCTGAGTCCACTCAAATGGTAGAAAGAGGAAAAGGGGACCATACATTGAACACAAACAACCACCTCTCTTTAGACCAATATATACACAACACCTCACTCCACTAGAGATCACCTTCAAACTCAATGTTAGGAAATAAGACGTAGCTAAATAGATAATTGAGTAGATTACTTAATGGAGAGAGACAGATTTATATACACGAGATTATAGAGTAGAGAGAGAGAGAGAGAGAGAGAGAGAGAGAGAGAGAGAGAGAGAGAGAGAGAGAGAGAGAGAGAGAGAGAGAGAGAGAGAGTACACACGATATACGTGGTTCACCCAATGTGGGCTACGTCCACGGGAAAGCAGCCACTCAATGGCTTTAGTACTTCAAAACAAAAAGTAGTTTACAAAGGGATTATACCCTTAATGGAGCTCCCGCCTTGCTTCACTCTCACCACCTCACACTCACCTTGTTGCATCAACTTCACACTATGAAATGTGTGTAGAAATGGCCTCCTTTTATAGGCCAAAAGTGCTGCCCTCTCTTATGAGAGACAGCCATGTGTAGCCGCCCTTGTGCGAATAAGTCCAAATCGGACCCTCCAATCCGCCCATGTGTGGCCGCCCTTGAGAAGACAAGTCCGCTTTTGAATTCGGCCATCGGCCATTGACTTCCGACCACCGGCCACCGGCCATTGACTTCCGACCACCATCCATCGGCCATTGACTACCGGCCACCGCCCAACTGACCGGTTGTTTTCCGAGCACTTTCCGGCCGCCGTCCGGCCATAATATTCCGGTGAAAAAGAATATTCCGGCGAAAAAAAAAGTCTCGGGGGCCTCCGCCCCCGAGGCCGTTAATGTTGCCCCTGATTCTTGTCCATGAAAATTTTGGTTTCCAGTGAGTGATTTTCGTTCACACACGATGGCTTCTCCTCATAATGGGGGCCTTACAAATGTGCGCTTTTACCACAGAAAATTACAAGGGTAAATCAGGCTCCATACTTAACACTCAACACAATCCACAGGAAAACAACGTTTGTGCCCAACCATATTCACACACTCGTTGCAACACATTAAACAAGCCCAAGCAATCCACTATGATCAATTCACTACCTTCACCACACACACAATCTCTGTTGGACAGATACGCCGCGACGGACGTCAGCACATCGAGAACTCACCTAACAAGTAATGTCAGCTAAGGACAAAGCTCAACCCGTAGGCACGTGGAAGCAAGCATAAGGTGTCAACTTGACCGACTCCTAACTAGTTCCTACAGAGGCCCCTACCAATTGTCGAAGTCACAGTCTTCAAGAGAACAAAAGAGGATGCTTCCTACAACGCTTGCTAGAGCCAACACCTATCAAACACTTCGGAAACACCACAGAACTTGAAGGAGACCCTACGAATACCTATAGGCCACTCTCCCTAAGGTCTGTGAACCAAAGTCACGACCCAAAACACCCGGTGCAGAAACACATAGGATGTCTGGCCAAAATCTGCAGGTATTCGTTTCCAAAATCTGAAGTGCCTAATGTGGGGTTCTACTCAATGTGAACGTGTGGATATGCTGCAATGCAAAATCGGACAATGTATGCTCACCCAAACAACCGATGAAGCTCGTAGAAGAAGCTCCCGAAGCCGGACCGTATGCGCGCAATGTTGGTATCGGCTCGTAGCTCTAGTCGGGGGCAACACACTGCACTTCTCCGCACTCGATTCTGACCACCGTAGCACACGTAGCGTCAAGACAAAGCTCATACTCTCTCTCAAGTACACAGTACGCTCACTCACAAACTTAAACTTGTTTAAAATGACAAAAGGTCCTTCATTAAGGTCAAAAAGTGATATATATACCTTACAACTTCTCAAACCCTAAAGTTCCAAAATCATCCATCTACTCCTTCTAACTATCAAAACTGGGATATAATCTGGAAACTTCTGTAAGTCCCAATATTTACAAGGTGAAAAACCGGATTTTCCTCAATGAACGACTAATTACAAAAAATAATAATCCGCCGAGTAGTTAGATGCCGTGGGGTGTGTCCAGCTTCTAACATCCCCCCCCTCCTTGTTCATGTCGTCCCCGACATGGCCTTGATCTTTTTGCTTCACCTTATGGTCTCCCGCATCTTTAGCAGCGATTCGTACCGTGCATGTAGATTCAGCATTGTTGGCCCAAAGATGTCTGTATGCATGGTAAAGAACCCCGTGTAGAAAGATTCTTCAAACGCCTGGAGGTGATAAGATGGGAGAAACATGATTCTTTGATATAATGCATGTATCACCTCATTGGAAGGTTGACCTGACATATCATACGCACATCTGTATGTGTCCTAGAAGAAGAATATGCTGTCAGTCACCTGTCCTGGCTTGAAGGTTTCAAACACTGCTAGGATGGTTCTGCAGATCTTTCTCATCATGATGCATGTAAGGTCAGGTGAGCCAGTGAACAACTTTATGGCGCCCGTTAGGGTTTTCACCATGTATTGTACACTTATTCTCTCACCTGCCTTCACGCCTCGCAGCTTTGGGTAGTTCATCCAAGTGGGTTGGCTTCTCTGTAAGATTTCGTGTGCTTTCCACGTCCTAACCCTTGGTAGAGGGCAGAAGCTGAGATTGTCCCTGATGTGTTTAGGTGCCTCTACCAAGTGTATTAGGTACTGCGGGTACTTGGTAAGCCAAGCTTTCCTCCACTTGGGCTGAGAATCTACTATCAGCCTTACTCCTTCTGGCCTCAAGGTGTCTGCGTTGTAGAGAGGGACCGTTGGTTCTTCTCTGATCCGCTGGTTTATTGTTGACGCTTCATATTTAAGCAATGGATATGGGAGAGAGGTTTGTAGCCATTCACGCCTGAGATTGCTGGCGTCGATTTTCTGAATTTTCATTGATTTGAGAACCCTCTGTTCCCATTCCAAGGCCTCTTTGGTGCTCTCTCTGAGCTCTGCCTCTATTGCTTTTAGCAATTTTTCCTCTTCTTCTTGTGTTAGATCCTGGGGCTCTTGAGAGGAGCCTGCTATGCTTTCCTCTGGCATGGGTGTGTCCACAGGATCCGACACATTGTCGAGGTCGATCCCCTCATTGGCAGCTGGCCCTGAGCTCTCTGGTTCTGCTTGTTGTCGGCTTTTCAACTCCTCTATTTGTGTGAGGAGTGTCTGCTTCTCCGCTTCTGCTTCGCCGCCCATAGTCACGAGGAGGTCATTGAGTTCAGCATTTACTTTTTCTACCTCCTAGAGCTTTATCTTGATGCTCGTCAATTCTTCTTGTAGGGCCTTTTGGTTGTCCTCCAATTTGGTTTGCATTGCAATAGAACCTTCAGTCATGATCACCCTCTGCTTCTTCTCGAGAGTCAACTGCTTTTGGAGTTCTTGCATTTGCTCTTCATACATTTGACTCTCCGAAATAATTTGAGTTGAGCATGTAGCTCTAACTCGCGCAGGTGATGCTCTCAGCCTCTGGATGGTTTGATCTTTGACTTTTAATTGGTCCTTGAGCTCAAGGACTTCATCCAGGCTTGCTTCTTGTTCTATTTCCGCCTTCTCCTTAGCATTCCTCAAGGCCTCTACTTCTTTTGTTTCTTCTGCTAGCTGGAGTGTCAGATTATCCCTTTCTTTTTCTGCATCTCGCAATGACTTGCTGAGTTGCAGGCACTCTTCTTCAGTTGCTTGCAATTTCTTTGTCGCTGCCTCATTTGCTTCTTCCTTTGTTTGGTAGTTTTGTAGAGCAGTGGCTAGGCTGGCCTGGAGGTCAGCTTCTCTTTCTTTGTGTCCTTGGATTTTTGCCTGCAGTAGATCTCTTTCCATTTTGGTCTTTACTTCAGTGGCTCTTCGAGTTATCAACTCTTCGTCTGATGCCACAGATTGTGCCCTTATTCCAGCTAGCATTGTCATCACCACATCCCAATCATTCGAGGGCGGGTGCAGGTCTACCGTGTTGGTAGCAATCTCCTTAAGTGCAACTAGCCGGATGCCTGGCAGCTGTTCTTCACTTCGTGTCCTTGCCAAGTTGAGTGCGACTGTGGCGGCTTCTTCCTTTGAATAGCCTGCAGCTAGCAGGTCCAAAAATGCATAGTATGCTTCCTCGAGCTTTTTTTGTTTAGATGCAGGCTTGGCTTCTTCTTTGTGTTCAGGTTCTGTCCTGTGCTCTTGCTCTTCATCCTGGTGTTCTTCTTGCTTGTCTCCGGCCTTCAGATCTTCTGGAGGAGGGCTGCTAGGAGGTGGTGATGGCGGTGGGCTAGGTTTAGGGCTACCTGGTAAAGCTGTAGGTTTGCCCTTGAAATCCCTATCTGCTTTCGTCTTTCTTTCTCTTTCCTTGTTTTCTTGTTCATCTAGCAATGTTTGCCGTATTTGCTCCACTTCTTCCTCGGTGAAAGGGATGTGTGGAATGTTTTCCGCCACAGCATCAAGAATCTCGAAATTCTTGATAGAGTCTTCGAAGCGGTCCCTCTGCACTCTTCTTGAGGATCCGGATATCGACTCAAGGGATGGCTTCCATAATTCGTTTAGATCGCCCTTGAGGGCTCTTTCTGCTCGGAAACTCTCCATTAGCCTCTCGAGTCTAGCCGCTTTTTGTGATCGAGTCTCTTTGGCTGGCACTTGAGCAGATTCTTTTTTGCCTTTCTTCTACTCAGGTTGCTCCTCATCCACTGGCTCCAGTCGTCTCTTCAACCTTGTAGCCACCCTTGGTGCTCGTTGTGGCTCGTCTTCTTTGTCTTCCTTTATCCTTAGCCAGTCATTCTGAGATGGGGGGTCAGGCCACCTTCCCTTGGCATGTAGTGTTGCATAAACTACCTTGGTTATCATCTCTCCTGTTGGCCTTTTGTTTCCCATCTTTACCAGGCTGTCTTGTATGTATGCCGCATAATTGATTATCTTTGGGGTGCCCTTCGTCATTGCCCAAGTAAAGGTTGTGGAAATTGCACCTGGCGGCATCCTGTACTTCTGCGGCCTCTTCGTGCACATGTGGAAGTATTGGTTGTACAATTGGCTCATGATCGCCACCTTTGGGTTGGGGATGTCTTCAAAAGTGTAATTAGACTTTTTCTCTTTGTACACCTTTACTTCATCCCTTCTCTTTGTCACACTGTCTCCCTAATTGGAGAGATCTAGTGCATGGGCGACAACCCTTTCCGTAATAATGATCTCTGTGTTGGGTCTGTCGTGCAAATCCGTCACCTTGGCCACTCCATCTTCTCTAATGCTGGTCACAAACTCCCATACTCTTTTGACGTCCACCCCTGCTGGGATTGCTTCAAAATAGTTATGGAGGTCAATTTTCTCCAAGTAGCCGGCCATTTTGCTCCGGACAAATTCATTGAGCTCCCTTCGCAGCATTGGCAGCTCTATTATATTTCCGTCATTGTCCTTGAATACTCCTTGGTAGATTTTTAGGTCGTTTGACTCTAGTAGATCTTCCTGTATCCAGGTGCTTGTAGGATTTAATGTTCCATGTGGAATGACAAATGGTTCCACCTCGTCCAGAGAGTCTTTGATTGTCATTCTCTTCTTCTTTGCCGGTGACTTCGAGGCTGCCATAGACCCTGTTGTACTCAGCAATCCAAAGTTTAGCGTTTTTTTTTTTTTTTCATATCAGTTGCTAAACTGAGTTTTACTTATCCAAATGACTTGAAAATTGAAATCATAGCTCAAAAGGAACTTGTGAAGCTGTGCATGTGCTCACAGTGCAAGTTTGACCAAAAAAAATCCATCTAGACATCCTACGCATAGGATGTCTTTTTCTTCAGAATTGGTTCATACTTGACTTGTAGGTAGTGTAAGGCTCATGGAACATGGTTATAAGCTTGGATTTGAATTTGGATGTCAAAAAGTGGATTTTTGGGCTGATTTAGGCTTTAAGTCACAATTTTGGTAGATTGTCCATCATGGGAAGCAATTGATGTCCAAATGGGTTGAAACTTGGTATATGGGCTCAATGCATCATGGTATTAGCTCCTATGATGTCATTTCTTGCACAGAAGTCTAAATCTAAGCTTAAGACATCCTACGCGTAGGATGTCTTTTTTCTTCAGAACTGCATGAAACTTGATCAGTGGGTTGTCCTTGACCTGTGGAACATAGCCATGTTCTTGGATTTGTATTTGGATAATATTTGATGCCTGTAGGGCTCTATGAGGTGTTTTTGGGCTCAAAAAATGTATCTTGAAGGTGTTGGGGGTCAAAAGTGATTAGAAGGGCTTCAAGCTTGACATATGGGATCTTGTTGATGAGGTTATTACTTCTGAAATGACAAAACTTCTCCATGCCCAAAAGGTCCATTAGACATCCTACGTGTAGGATGTCTTTTTCTTCATTTTTGCTTCCAGACCACACAGAAAGTTAGCTGATGTGTATGTGAATGTGTTGTGAAAATTTCATGAGATTTGGAAAAGATTTGGTAGGTTAATGGCCCTTTAGTGCCTTTATGCCCTATCTTTGCGTTTTTCCATGCATATGAGGTCCAATCTCTTCCAAAGGTGATGAAATTTGGTGTAGGGCTTGTGAATGTCATTCACAACATGTGCATGGCAAGAATTGTTGGGTTTTGTGCCAAGAATTTCCCTTGAGACATCCTATGCGTAGGATGTCTCCTGGTGATTTTTCTCTTGTTAGTGCTCCCAGTGCTTGCCCTTTACTCCCCTAAGTCCCTTTTAAGCCTAATTTCAACAAAAAAGTCAATTGGGTAAGTAAAAACTCCCTGTGTGGACTTCAGAGCCTCTGAGCTGTTTTCTGACTTTTGGAGTGATTTTTGGCGATGAAATTCCTCGATGTTGGTCTTCATAGCTTCCAAATCCTTTGGGGATCCTCGCCGTATGATTTTTGTCTACTTTGGCTTCACCGGAGCTTCATTTGGAAATTTGTTGCTCTAGAAGCACCCGTGGAGGCATTTACATACCTTTGATGATTTGTGGTGGTCCACCACCATAGGACTTGATTGTTGATGGTCTAGGAAAGCCGCTCGTGAAGTTTGGTGGCAAACAGACTTGCGGTTTGGCCACAAGTGCATTTTGACGCTTTGTCTGTCTGATGTCGTTTCTGAGGTTTAGTGCCGCTTCGGGTCACTTTTTGGTCATGCGGGTCATATGGACTTGTCAAGCATGTCGATATGCTCCTACCCTTAAATTTTGGTAGCATTTGATCGCCGTTTCACCGATTTCCCATTTGGTGGCCTCTTGTGGGTTTCTGGGAATTAGGGTTTTTCCCGATGTTTTCCCACTGCCATTGGCTATCCAGGAAGGGTCTCCTAGACTAGGGTAAGCTGTTGATGAAGTCTTGTTGCTTTTGGGTTAGCCGTTAGGCCACCATTTCTACTTGTAGGTCTCTACCGCTCGCTTTGTGTGTGACCTCTACGCTAGTTTTCGCGACAGAATGACAAACATGCGCAAAAAGCTCAAGGTGGTGAGCCTACCTCTCATGTCCGGAGCTGGTCGGGTAGACGTGCACGTCGTAGAAGCTGCTGGAAGGTCGATCCGCTCTAGGTGGTAGAAGCTCTCTCCACAAGGTCAATAGTGAGAATGAGCTAAAAATGGGGTGAAAAATTCTTATAATGGAGGTCCCCGAACCATTTTTCATGAAATTTGACATGTGCTCCTATCTTTTTGCAAGATGCGGTTTAGGCTCAAAAAATTCTTGATTTGGACTCCATTTGCTCTATTTACCAAAAATTTGTCATTTCAGCCAAAACCTGGCCAAAACACACTTTCCGCTTCAGTCTCATAATTGCACCCCCACTGTACCGTAGATTGTTGTTTAGTTAATGGTCATCCCCATATTTTTTGTTTTTCATTACGACTGTTTTTCACCTGCTTTTTGTATTTTTGAAGTTTTTCTGCCGAAAATTAGCAAAATTAAAAGGAAAATAGCAAATCAAACCCAGAAAATCCCCATAATTCATAATAGATCACAAACATCACCGCAACACATTATATACACTCTCATGCAATTTTTGTGGCCAGATTTCTCCGTTTTACCAATATTTTGGTTGAAAAATGGCTATTTCTACATATATACACACACCTAGGGGCTTAATTTGGCGTTTGGCCCCATATTCCTGTAGCTTCATGCTGTATAAGGGCATATATACTTGGGTTACTCCAGAAAATTTCGCAATCAAACGTCAACCCTGAAAATAGTCGAAAATTGTGCCCTTATTTGCTATTTCTGTTATTGGTTCCGCATTGAGAATGCCTCCCCCCCTCCTAGTTGGAGTCCTCCCGGACGACAAGGTTTCGCCTCGGAGTATGTGCCGTGCATAGGTTGAAAAAGTCGTGCTAATTCGTGGCCGATTAATGTGGCCCTATTTTATGCATACTCGGTCAATGCATGGAAAAATTAATGCTGTGTAAGAGAAGGGAATAAGCAAGATGCTTATTGGCATTCGCCGTCGAGGTTTCCTATTTTCTTGGCAAGTAGCAGCTGTAACTCTACTGCTCTTTGTTTAATGGTCTTTTTGGTCAGAGGCAACTGCGTTGCCGACACTGTTGATGGAGTCGTAGCTATTTCGGAGGATGTGATAGCTATGGGCCGTATGGCCTTGGCTTTCCATCGGTAGTGTGGTGCGGCCAACTTTGCCCCTTGTTGGTTTTTCATCGGCACCCACTTATATTTGTTTGCCCGGTTGACCTGTAGATGTCTACTTTCCATCGTTGCTTGTACCGTAGGTATTTGCTTTGTCTTTTGCTTTGGTATCCAAATGTGAGTGACATGAGGGTTTTGGCTAAGCATTTTCTTTGGAATCCATATCTGCTTGGTTACCTTGGTTTTTGGTTGCACCATCTGCTGTGTTAGAATTCGGTTGTCACATTGTGTTTTCCCCCTCATGGCGTTTCTATCCTTCCGCATCCATACTTGTTTACCTTGTTGTGGTACTCTAGATTTTTGCAGTGTAGTCGGTGATTTCAGTTGTCTATGATGAGCATGGTTGGCCGTTAGCTGGTAGTTGGTCTCAGGTTTCGTGTTGATCGTTGAGGGTATTTGTTCTTTGGTATTTGTTCCAGTGATTGCATGGCTTGCATTTGATCCGGATGTTCCTTTTGAGCAAAAGCTACCACCTGCTGTTCGTTTTCGTGCTGGATTTTGACCGCCTGTGCTTTCCAGTCTATTTGGACATTGTATGCTTTTTGCCAAGGTTGCCCTAGCAGCATTGGTTGTTGTGTGCTTTCATCCGTCACCACATAGAATTTGTGTGGGTAAATATATTGATGTAACTGTATATGCAATATAATCCACCCTAATGTTTTCAATGGATGTGATGTGCTACTTTCCAGCACTTGGGGAGTAGGATGAAGTTGATCTGCGACTTGGAGCTGTTGGTATAATCCGTAAGAGATCAAATTTACTTGAGCACCCGAATCGAGCAAGGTTGGTGATTCAACTTGATCATTGCTCACCTTGACTGTAATTATTGGCTCGAATGTGTCTTCTTCCAAGTTCATGAGTCGAATGGCATTGATTCTCAATGGTGGTTTACTTTGTTGTTGTTGTCGCAGAAGCCATCTTTTTGCAATGCATTCTTGTGCTTCGGTTTGAGCTTCCTCCCGTACTCTCTCTTTTTCTTTCATTCTTTGCTTTCCTTGATGAATTTGTTGGAGCATCTCCTGTGTGAGTGGAAGGTGATATCTCCTTAGTCGACACCCACTAATCCAGTTTGGCATTTCTTCACCTGCTAATGTAGCAAGCTTGACGGCCCCACTTTGTGATAGATCATGAATCACAAATGGTCCCATCCCTCGCTTTTTCAGTTTCTTGGCATGTTGCTTCAATGTATTAACAAGTACGTAATCTCCTATTTTAAACTCTTTGGTACGCACATGTTTATCAAAAAACTCCTTTTGCCTTCTCTTTTTAGCATAGATCAAAGCGACCGCTCGTAAGCGGAGTTCATCTAGCTTTTCAAGATCATTAATTCTTGAAGAGAGTTCATGCCCTATCCATTCCAAGTTTGTTGCTACGCGTAGAGCTTTTCTTTCCCGATTCGCTTGTTCTCGCGTTCGTTCTTTTTTATTTTCTGAGAATTTTCCTGATATTTGATCTTTCACACTATCCTCTGCTTTTACAAGCATCAAATAGTGAGTTTTTCCTTTTATCCCGGGCATCAGGTTCTGTCTCACTTTATTTTCGGCTCTTTTCTTCCTATAGCGTTCTTGGCGTCTAGGGTGTTGATTAGCAAAATCATAAAACTTGATATTCTCTGCTTCATTCCCACGCTCACTGGAGGTGTCCGAACACTCATTATCTGCCTCATCATTTACTTCCACTTGCTTAGAAGAGTTGTAAAACTCTTCTTGTTCTGGAGGTGCTACCGTCTCTTTTTGTGGCATCACGCTTACCATGTAATAGGGTAGCACATCATAACCATCCTTATCGCAAAATTTTGTTGTTGGACTGTCGGTAATGGTACATACATCTAACGTTGCCAGTATGTGTTCCCATTCTAGAGGCTCCAAGGAATCTTCAGGGAATGGCTCCGGAATATACTCTTTGTCTTCAATTGCTCTTTCTAAGATGCAATCCTCTTTTCTTAAGCTTCCACAATGTGAAGCTCCGCACATCCATAGCTCTTTTGGTTGCCCCAACCATGCTGGTAGTTTTGATCCTGCTATTGTAGCCGAATCAAACTCTTCCACAGGTGTTTGGTTTACATCCTTGTAACTATGGTCTTCTAAGTGTATTTTAGTTGTCGTCTCGCCGTGTCTGAGGTATATGTGGTCATAATCCCAATCTTGGACCATCTTCAGTTGTCGCATGAATGGTCGTCCCAAGATTATCTCATAATTGTTCTTTTTGTCGAAATCAACTATTGCAAATGTATGCTCATACTCGATCCCGCACGAAGTGACAATTACCTTTTCCAAGAGTCCGAGAAGCTTCTCCATGAAACCATCTGCCAACTGCAGCTTCATTCGGGTAGCCCTCAGAGCTGGTTTTTCCCATTTTTTCTATACTTCCTTCGTGGCGATAGCAACTCCCGCTCCACTGTCAAGAATAGCTTTGGAAACCACTCCTTGGACTTCTATAGGTAGCGTTGTGTTTCCGTCTTCTCCCTCACAATATTCTCCAACCTTATTCAATGGTACCGGCCTAGTGTTTAGATTAGGCCTGTCCAACTCCCTGATTCCTTCTTGTAGTTTCAAGGTGGGGTCTTTTACTCCAAATTTTTTCAGGCATTTTCCTACTGTGGTCCACATGTTTGGCCTTAGCTTTAGGAGTTCTGCTAACGTGATTGTGCATGCCACCAGGGTGTCTAACAGCTCAATCAATCCTTGTGAGTCCATCACCTTGTTAGAAGAAAATCTTTGAGATGGAATTGCCCTCACTTCCGACTTAGCTTCGTATTCTCCTAGGTAAGAGGGTAAAGTTCTCAAAGAGTCTGGTTGGCTGTGTCCCAAACTAATAGATCCTTGGTCTCCCCCTTGTGAATGCACCTCAAAGTTTATTTGTGATCTTGCCTCAAATTCTTCAATAGGAGGTAGGATCACATTCTTTCCTTTTCTCGTGCTATTCATGTGGTCATTCATTCTATTAGCCTCGTTGGCCTCTCTGATTTGCTTCCACAGATCATCTAGACCATTACCGTCCTTTCCCATCTCTGTCGATATTCTAGGACGGACCCCGTCACTTGCCCCTTCAGTGGTATTGGGCACTATGATAGGCTCTCCATTGGACTCATATTCATTAGTGAGTCTTTCCTTTGTTTCCTCATGTTTCTCTATTGTTGGTTGGATAGGGGTTGGAACTGGCACATCATGGCAATTTTCCGGTTTTCCCAACGGGTCTTCCATCAATGATTGAGCCGTCTCGATCATCTTTTTACACATATCCAACCTTTGTTTTTCTATTTCCGCATATGGATATGTCATCCATCTTTGCTCCTGGGTCTGGTTTTTTTTAAGCCGAGCTTCATAAGCTCTTAGAAGCGCATCCAGCTGCTCGTTTACTTTGTCTGCTAGCACAGATCCTCCTGATCCTGCACTTTTGGGCTCAGCTATTTCCTTTGGTGCTATAGCTGCTGTGGTGTGTGAGCTTAGGCTGGCTAGATCTTCTAACCGCTCCAACCTGTTCTTTGTATGTTTCAACTCATCGGATAGGGCGGTTTGCTCTCGTTCTTTCTTGGCTTTCCTACGCGCCTTTCTTGCCTTCCAAGTGCTTCTCGGATTTTTCATTTCTGAACTTTGGGCATCCGTCTTTGGTTCTTCTATTATGGGTTCATTTTTCCTTCTTTGGGCTTGGGCCTGTGTCACCACCTGAACAGGTATGATTGTTCAGGCGGTTCTTCTATTATGGGTTCACTCGTCCTTCTTTGCGCTTGGGCCCGTGTCACCGCCTAAACAGGTATGACTGTTTCACTTTCTGATACTCCACTGGAAGGCACTGTTTCCAAAAGGTTCAAGGTGGTTTTTTCTCCTTTACTCAGGTTTTTAGGGCAATCGGGAATCAAATGAGTAATTCCACATTCTGGGCAATACGCATTGGCTCTAATGATTTCATCATGGGGACAGTCTCTCAGCCAATGGTCTCCGCCACACTTGTAACAGGGGCCCTTGGGTTGTTGAGGTGCTCCTTGAGCTCCCCGTTGCTGGTAAGTCTGTCTCTATCCGCCCATGCCTCCATTGGCTATGAACATCAATGTTCGTTCATCTAAGTTATATCTTCCTTCTCCTGCGGCCTGTATAGCAGTTGGAGGTCCTTGATTCCCTATCATGCTCCATGGATCTGGTGTCGAGGGTTCCTCCGGTGGATAATAGATAGGGTTCGCCGCATATCCATTGGGATCCTCATAGTATGCATGCATAGGCACCAAAGCCTTTTCTTCTGGTTCAATTACCGTTGGGGTGTATCTTACACCAATTGGTCGTAATCGTGGTAGGGGTGGTTGTTGCCCCAACACCGGTTGTGGTCTCTCTACACCTTCAGGTCCTGGCAAGTTGCCTGCTTGATATCTAGGCATAGATGGAACTTGAGGGGAAGCTACAGGAGCTTGGGGAGCATAAGGTCTCTCCCTCACATATCCCTTGTTATAGTAACATTCCTCGGTCCCATGGTTTGTCCATTTTTGTTCAATAGCAGACCACTTGGGCGGTTTAGCCTAGGGTTTGGCGTACAAGTTGATCTTTTTTAGCACTTCATCTACAAGTTGTTCTTGGTTTACCGCTATTTCTCCTTTCAGTGTTGTCTTGGAGGACTTGCTCCCACTTTGCTGTGAAGATGAATCGTCATCAAGGTCCTTGAACTCCCCTTCTTTGTAGACCGCACAATTGTCCACAAGGTACAAAGCTTCCTTGGTCAACTCATTCAGCGTAGTGCTCCTCTTCATATGTAAGTCTTTTTGGAGATCTGCATTCCTTAGTCCTTGGATGAATATCAGCATAAGTTTGGACTGAGTTGGTAGTTCTTCAACATGACAAAACTTAACATATCTCTTTAGTCTTAGGGCTGCCTTCCGTACAGATTCTCCATCTTTTTGTTTGAATTTATGGATTTGTGAGACGGTATTATGAGCTATTCCCATTTGAGAGAATTCCTCAATAAACTCGTCAAACACTTCATCCATCGACTCAAAGTCTCTACGCTCTACAAAGTCAAACCAAGTTGCAGCAGCATCCTCTAGGGTAAGTCCAAACCCTACGAATTGGGTAGGAAATTCTAACACCTCTTCAGCTCTAATCACACGTACAAAGGCTGCTACATGATCTCTTGGGTCTCTGTTTCCTGTGTATTTCTTGTTTACCCATTTTTTCACTGGAGAAGGTCTACAAACCTCATCATGGGATCACCCCTTCCAAGTCTATACCCCTCCTCAGGCCTTCTGTAATAGGCTGGTTCCTCGCCCAATAATGCTCCTAAGCCATAATTTCTAAAGGTTCTCGCCGGAGGTGGGGTCCTTCTCTTTGAACGCGTTCCATGGGTGGTCCTCCAAATTCGGTCGACCCTTGTGTCTTTGGCTTACTCTCTGCTTGATACCTTGAATAGTGTGGTGGTTCTTGCAAATCCCTGAGCCCTCGAGCCGCTGGATAACCCTCTCGGTTTTTGTCTAGTTCCATTGTCGCACTTTGTCTAAGCCATGCCTGCAATGATGGCTGGTTTACTGGTTGGTCTTGGTTGTTGAATGCTCGCGGTCTGGGGGAATGTGATGTAGCGTCATACTCATGTGAGAATGGATTCGTTGACTTGCTTGGGGTGTGGAAGGCTCTCGGCATTTCCTCAGGGGCATATGCTGATGCTCCTGGACCTATTGCTCTTTCTACTTCCTATGGGAGAATACGTTGGTATTCTCTCCCATATCTATCAACAAAAACTATGCCCTTCCCCGTAGCAGTTTCATAAGAGAATAAGTAAAGAAATTTGTCTTTTCTTAGTTCGTCTACGTATGGTTCTTTACTGCGAAACTAAGAGACAATACCCTCGCTCTCGTGTTTGTAGATTCCCACATTCTCGTTATAAGTTGGAACCCTGATTGTTTTCTTATCGTACATGAAAATAGCTCCATGCCAATCAATGTTTGGTGGAGGCTCTTGAGTTTCTGAAATCATTTTCCCTTTAGCTACGTTGTCTCCATATCTGTTGTAATCTTCAGGGTTGCTAACTATTAAATAGTGGTTTCCCTTTTCGTCTCGGAATCTATCTCCATCATCATACACGTGGATTATCTCCAATCTTTGTGCTGGCCTCTCTTCAATACAAATGCACTTGCGACCTCGACAGTCAGAATAGACTAGGGCTCCTCTTGAGTTTGTTCCCTCCAAGAAGATCACAGTAAGCCTGGAATCATTCGAAGGATTTTGGGAGGTACTTCCTCCTCACATAGGTCCCTCATAGGCGAAACTTCCTGGCTGTTGGCTCCCCATCATGAAGAAAGATTTGTCTGACGACGTGTCAGTATCACTTCCTTCCTCAATAATCGGTGCTAGTGGATGTAACCTTGCCTGAGTTACACTCTCTTCAGTGGACACTACGCTAACTTGGTCACCTGCCACTTTCTAGTCTCTAACAATGTATCTTCCTGATCTTAAATTCATCAAACTTATCAATGCAACTTATCACAAGTTCAACCACTAACCTGGCAATGGATCAGTTTCTACATAACGTCTTGCTTTGTTGGTGAATAGACCTGTACACAAGAGTTTTAATTTCGGCAATTGGATCAACGCATTTATCTGCTGGAGGTGATCTTAGTAATGATTGGTATAACTGGAGAGTTAATCTCAACCACTACTGTATTCTATATACTGTTGACGTTCCTGATTAGGTTGCTAATTTGAAACAGTACCCTTCCTTGATGTTGGCCAATTTACGTGAAAAAGCTTGAATTCAGTATTTGCTTTGTCAAATGGGCAATCACGGTCCAATTTTACCTATGAAAGAAGTTCTAGAGCCCTTATGCTAAATAGAATCTCACTGTCTAGGCCAAGTCAAATTTTCTCTCCAGAATGCCCCAATAGACATCCTACACGTAGGATGTCTCCTGCTGCATTTAGCCTGGATTTCTGCACTCATTAGGGGAATTTTGAGGTCATTTTTGTGCCTTTTAGCGTGTAGAGAGAGAGTGGTCTCAACCAATGGTTGAAGAGCTTCCGTTACGGAACCTCTATTTTTGAAAACTCACAAAAAAAGCAAATATTCTATCTTTACCACAACTTTGAGCTGGTAAATAGCAATGTAAACAAGTAAAAGTGCAAAGGCATTTAATAGCTGTCGCTTTTAGAAAGACGTACTTCTTATATTATATTGTTTTCATTTTTCACGTCGTCATCATAAAACAATGTTTGGATTCTATCTCATGATCTTTTCCAGATTTGAACCGTTTTTTGCACATTCTGCTTATTCTTCTCTTGAACTCAGGCTAAACTTATCTGCTCATTTCTTTTTTCACCATGGAATCTTCATCACGATAAAAAAGACCAAGAACTTCCATTGAAGCCATTGTCACTTACAACACGACTGATCAAAATGGAGAATGGATTCCAACAACTATACACAAAGGAACGTGGATACTGATGCAACAGAACAAGAGAATAAAGTCTTCCACCAAAAAATCTTTCTTGGCGGGATGGAAGGGTATTGTTAAAGATTTCAGCTTTGGCGACAACAAAAAATCAAAGAGGTGCTGGTGCAGCATGTGTACATGCATAAAGATCTGCATATTGACTCAGAGAGTTCTGCTTTGCCATTACATAGACCAAACTGTAAGTCTCTTAACTTAAATCCTTATTTGTAATGTATGTTGTATAAGGTTATTTGTTGTACAGATTTGTATCCTTCAAACATTATGGAATGGCAGCCAATAGAATGTGTTATAAATATTCTGGATGTGTGTCATGGATCAATTGGTGAAGAAATATACAAGGGAAGGACTAAGGGTTCACTGGCAGAGAATGGAATATTCTTCTTTGACCATTATTATGTTCCACCTAGAAGGACTGGAGAACTTGGAGCCACAACCAAGCTAGACTTGCCTGATTTCAAAAGTGGAGAATGGTCACTCCCTAGCTCAAATACAAGTGAGGTCTACAGGTGCAAACTGTTTTGTGAGATTCAAAAGTGTTTGAAAGCAAACATAGCAAGCAAACAGAGTAGAATTTCTATATTCATGCCCATTACAGTTTTTGTAGACTTCTTCTCTAATGCTGAAGTCAGAAAATCTAGAACAATGTTGTCAGTGAAGACTTTAGACTCAACAAATGTACTTGAATTTGTGGATGAGGGTTGGAACACCAAAACAGTGAATGGAATCACTTGTAATGTGCAAGCTGGCTCAATTTCTTGCAAATACATGATAGGGACACAAAACTTCATTATGTCATTTTATTACAGAAGATGGCACTATGTTGGTGGTCAGCTAACTCCACTTGATCAAGACATGGAGGACTTCATTGATAGCCCAATAGAAGACATTGATATATGGGTAAACAATGAGCATCTGTCAATTGTAAAGATAAGAGGCATGTGTAGCTTACATCAATTGAGATTGGTCCTGCAAAATGATGAAATTGAGCTGCCCACAACATTCTGCTTTCAAATAAATGGTGGAAAGGTAACTGTTATCCCTAAAAGTCTCTTGTTCTCTTATTGGTTCTTTATTTAACTTGGACTGTTTTTGTAGGTATCAAAAAGGAATGAAAAGAGGCTACAGTGCAAGGACATCTTGGATGGCATTGTACATTTGGTGCCTTAAACATCCTTCAAGGCAATTTTGTAACACATGACCTGCAAGGATCTTATTTTGTATCACATGACCTGCAAGGATCTTGTTTTGTATCACATGACCTGCAAGGATCTTATTGAAATAAAGATCTAAAAGGATCTTTATTTTGTTATTGAAATGCAACTTTTCCAAACATCAATGATTTTACTTCAATGATTTGATTTTGTAACAGAGTCTTAAAACAAGGTGATAAAAATGTATTCAATTTCAAATATTTGCAATTACATATAATAGACAATTGGATACAAGTGGGAAGCTTGATACAAGTGGGCTACAATTAGAGTGGGCTACAAAAAGCTAGAATAGTTTTCTGCCAGGAGTTTTCCTGTCCCTAGGGGACTTCCTTAATGGGGTTGGTGCTTTTGCAGTGGGCTCTTTTGTCCTGGGAGATTTTCTTGTGGGCTCTTTGGCAGGAGGGCTTGAGGGCTGCTTCCTCTTTCTCTTATCATCCATCTCTTCACTTGCCTTTTCCTGCTCACCACTCTCTTCTTCCTCTTCACTTCCCTTTTCCTCTTCTAGTTTTGCTTTCCCCTTTGCCTTTTCTAGCTTTGCTTTCCCCTTCTCTTCAACATCATCATCTTTAAATACCTCTTGCAGTTGTCCATTTGCTTCAATCATATACTTGATAATTTTTGCTCTTGTCAACCATACATGGTTCTCACTATAGCACTCTCTGTTGATCTATACAAGGCAATAGAAAGCAAGTTTTAGGAACAATAAAATGAGGAAAAATACAGCTGGCAAATATGAAATATGCTATACTTCTATATTCTGATTGTCATTGCAGTATATGAAGTCCAAGAGGAGCTTGGAATTTGTCACTACCCTCCATCCACATGAATGGATTTCAGGCTGGATTGGAAGCTGCAACTCATTACATGTATTTATGGGAAAAAATATTTGAGGATAATCCATTGAAGTGAACAAAGCATAAAGAATTCCAACCTTCACAACTGAAAATTGGATTTCAGTCAGCATCTTTGGCATGGGTGGACAATTCTCCAGTGTCTCTAAAAATCTTGTAGAAACACTGTCCAAAATTCTTTATTAAAAGTATGTGCTTGAGGTTCTGCTTGTGGTTTACAAAATGTGTCTGCTACTATACTTACAATTTTGCTTGACCATGTACTCCAGCAAGAGAATTGACAAAGTAGCATTTTCTTTTCACAATATCAATTGCAATTAAACTCCAATGTGAGCTATAAAAACAAGCCTCAGTTAGCCTTCTAACATGAGTTAGTAAATTCTCTTCACAAGGTGTAGGTAGGAAACTTACCTCTCATGATAAGGAATCAAGAAAATTTCATAGATTTCCAAGTCCACATGAGTCAACCACTTTGTGAGCTCTCTAATATTTGTCTCTGTCCTGAGAAAGTGGGAGATAGAAGGGTCTAAAAATTCCACCTTTTGTTGAAGGTCTGGCTCATATGTATGCATCATTAACCTGGTACAAGATATTGTTATATAAAGAGTTCTTGCTATAAACAAAAATACAGAGGAAAACAAAAACAACCTGAGGCATGTGATAAGGAGTGGAGAATTCATCTCCTTGGTCCAGTCCTTGAGAATTTCCAAGGTCTCAAAGTCAAGTGAATTGTAATCCTCCCTAGGATCCTCCTTACTAAATAGAGCGACAACAAAACCAGTAGGATTGACACTCCTCAAGAGGGGCACTAGCTGAGGTTCCAACAGGTCAAGCTCCTTTATCTCTGCAATTTCCTTGTCTTCCTTTGCTCTCTTTTTCCTTTCCTTTTCCTCTTCTTCAGTAATATCAACTACTCCTACTTCAGGCTCCTTGGGCTTCCTCCATGGAGGAATGTTGAGAATATTAAAGGCCTTAATATCATGCATAAGGACAGGCTCCAACATTCTTGAAAACCTGTATCTCAGCCTCCTGAGAGTGATCATGTCTTTGTCCATCAAAGTAACCCTATGGGCATGAGCTGCACAGATATAGGCATCTTGGAAAAGCTCAATCATAAAGTCCTCAGAAGCCTCCTGGATACATGCCAATGCAGTTCTAGTCCACCTCATGTCAATCTTGTACTCCTCTGCAACTTGTTTGCATAGTCTTTGGAAGGGCAGTTTGGGAATTGCAAGATTGATGGCCTTTATGGCCTTCCTTATCTCTCTTAGACATTTGACCCCCTGCTTGAACTTTCTCTTTGTAAGGAGAGGCTTAAGCTGCAGTGGCTTGGAAGCTTTCCTCTGATGTGTAGTTTTTATTTTGCTTGGTTGAGGGTCAGGTGTGCTTGGTTTAGGGTCCTTCCTCTGAGATGTGCTCTTCTTTGGTTTGGAAGTACCAGTGAGGGCAAGCTTTTTGAAATGTGGCCTCTAAACCCAAACCAATGGGCCTACCCTCACAAAATTTTTGTAAAGAGGTACGCACACTACTTGGGGCACCACCTTCTTTTGGGAGTGGAGAAGGAAACCAATCAAAATGACACTTGTACTCACCCACTCAAGCAACACACTTTGAAAACCCCCTTACTCTATATACACTTTGGATACTTGAACACCATCAACGATTATGCAACCCAATGCCGTGCATCAAAATGAAATATGTAATTTGTGGAATAGCATTCACCTTCTCCCCATAAGAATACCCATAATACATCCAAACTCTTCCTCTCTCAAGCACTCATCAAAAAATCATTCACACAAGACTTGCCTCTCAAACACACAAGAGAATCACTTACATCAAACTAACACACTTTTCATAGAGAACTCATCTCCATCTATGCAATGCCATGACACAAATAAAATCACCATGAGAGGTAGCCACATGCATATGTAATGAAGCAAAAGAGAGTTGGAGTGAGAAATTTCTTTAGACCAATTGAATAAGGGTGGAGAAACAAACCAATGGTAAATTGAGAATAGAACACTTACTTGATTTCTCTCACACCTTTTAAGGGGAGGACCGACGCTTGCTAACCATCACGAATTGCGACACTTGAAAGTTTTGAAGATGATTTCATGATCATTAACATAACCATGAGAGAGATCATGATGTATTTACAAGTTATTGAGGTGCTACACATGATTTATTGGGTTGATGGAGTAAGAGATTTGTAGAATGGAAAGAGTGGAGAATAGAGTTGCACTTCCTCCAAAGAGGAAGGTTAGGAGGGAGGATGTGAAAGAGGGAGAGTTGGGGTTTTCTCTACTATTGATCAAGAAACAACACGAAGTTGAAAATATAGGTGTGTGTCCTTGAGTCTCTCCAAGAGGAGCTATTTATAGTTGTGTAGGAGTGGGATTATGCTACACTTAATTAGAGTAAGTGATTAGACCTAATTAAGTGTCCTTTGACCACTCATTGAATATTGGACATAAAAGGGACTATTTATTCACCAAAAATATCATTTTAGACCATGAAGGCTCCATAGGGGTGCATAATGTAGGTGGGCCCCACCATGAGGCCCTACGGGTGGCTCCTGCGAGGTATCTCAACTTGTCTGTCTTGGCATTTAGAAAGCATGTTTAGGTTGGTCCCATCACATGCAAGTGACCTTGAACACTCATTGCTCTTCTAGAAGATGAGTAGGGAAAAAATAAGATCTCACCCTCTTGATTTACTTGATTTACAGTTCCCTTTTGCTGCAAATCTGACAGATTTACACTATTTTGACCATAACTTTTTACCTGTAGCTCGGAATGACATGCTTCAAAAGGCAAAATTGACCTTCTCAACATGTTTGATATGAATTTGGACTATTCTTCACGCCCATGCACCAAGGAATTCGGTTTGGGAGGTCCACACTAGGCTAGGGAACCTTTTGCTTCCAAGTCTTCTTGTATGGGCCCTTTGCTTGTATGCATCCAAGGGGAATCATGCTTTTTCAAAAGGCTATGATGCTTAAACAAATAGAGGAGGGCCCAATATTATTTGCTTGTGAAAAGAATATACAATTGGAGTCTTTTTGAAAGGAGAGAAACTATATGTATATTCTTAAGAGATATTGGGCCACCTATGTAGGGGGCATAGAAGACTTGTAGAGAGGGACCATAATATTTGGTAAAGACAAGTGGAGAGTTGATTCCCATGGGAATTTATCTATATGGGATGAAAGATGGATATATTATTTTTCTACTACTAATTCACAAGAGGTAAGAAAGTTTGGGGTAGATAGTTGGTTATTGTATGCTTACTTTTATTTACAAAGAAAAAAGAAAAGGGTGGTAATATAAATATATGACTAAGGTGACATTTTTTGGGAAGAGTACAATGTATGTGTCGCCACAAAGGTTAAACAAAGAGGGGGAATTTACTCTAGATAACTTAATAGCGTAGAAAAATATATACACATATGAGGAAGAGGACGTTGAGTAGGCTGAGAAATGTTGCAAAAAGATGGTTACCATTTTATGCCACTCATATTAGCCCTCCCCCAAGCCTAAAGATATTCATATCTTTAGGAGGACGGTGTTGCTTTTTTTCTTTCTTTTTCTTTCTCTTTTTTTTGTCATTTTTTCTTTTCTATTTTTTTTTTTTCAATAGGAGGAGTGTCATGCACTCTTTTACTCCATTAGACCTGCTTTTTATTACCTCAATCCCATAAATCGGAGATGGGAGGGTTGCCTCGGGTATGTTCAGATTCCAAGGCTGGTTCTTCTTTGCACATCAAAGCTTTAAAAATAGGTGGAGCATTTGCCCAGCCGAAGGGAGCCATGCCAATTTGGAGCTTAGATGATGTAGGCAGATGACTGCCTATCAACGGATTGATACGTTGAAAGTAGGGCTTTAATCTCCATCCATTGACTCTGGTCTTGTGGAGTTTTCCTGATAAATCTGCTAATCTATAACTACCATTCCCAAACTTTTTTTTTATTATGAAAGGTCCCTCCCATCTTTGCAAAAAAATTTTGTCAAGTCGAGTATCAAGTCGGTTATCATAGCGAAGAACCAACATACCTTCCTTCAATCCTTTCCCCTTGAGCTTCTTGTTGATTTTATCCCTTTGGCTTGTCGCTTTGGTGATGTAGTGATCAATGGACTCTTCCCTATCTAGCTCAAGTCGTTGGAGATCTAAGATCCTTTCATGTAGAACCTCTTTTGGTTTTTTTGCCACTCTTGCAAGAACGTGCAAGCTTGAGAGCTCTACCTCAATGGGGAGAAGTGCCTCTTGTCCATAAACTAGATGAAAAGGGGTGAATTGGGTAGATACCATGAAAGATGTCCTATATGCCCAAAGAGCAGCCGTCAAATGACGATCCCAATCATTAGGCCGATCCACAACCTCCTTAGAAATGATCTTACATATCATTCCATTCACTTTTTCCACCAATCCATTGCATTGAGGATAGTAGGGTGTGGAATGCAGGTGTTTCACTTTTAACCTCCTCAAGAGATCATTCAGAAGGTCAGCCCTAAAACCCGGGCTTCGATCTGATAAGATTTCTAGGGGTGTTCCAAACCTACTACAAATATGATCAAAAATAAACTTTCATACCTCTTCAGCTGTGATTCGGGTTGTGCTTGTTGCTTCCGCCCATCGTGTCATGTAGTCAACACCCATGATGATGAAAACCTTCCCTGTAGAAGTACGAGGTAGGGGACCTATTGCATCCACACCCCACTTTTCAAAAGGGCCATAAGATATTATTGGGACTCGAGGCTCATATGTTAGTCGTCTATCCCCAACAATTTGGCATGGCTTACATGCCTTACACCAATATTGGACATCACAATGTAAGCTCGGCCAAATAAACCGTGCTTGTAAAATCTTCCTACTTGTAATATCTTGAGAAAAGTGACCACCACAGACATCATCATGACATGAAAGAAGAATTTTCTCTATCTCTTGCACACCTGGTACTCTCCTCAAGACCAAATCTTTCCCTTTGTGATATAAATCATCCCCGATCAACTGGTAAGGTGTGGCCTTCTTAACTAGTCTATGTCTTTGCACCTTGTCTA
Source organism: Adiantum capillus-veneris (assembly GCF_014529385.1). Taxonomy (NCBI): domain Eukaryota; kingdom Viridiplantae; phylum Streptophyta; class Polypodiopsida; order Polypodiales; family Pteridaceae; genus Adiantum; species Adiantum capillus-veneris. The sequence continues at coordinate 50,168,090 of NC_140948.1, read as the reverse complement.
AGTGTTTGGGACACTCACCTGCTTGTAGAAAGAAGATAATGTCTTTTAGCTCCTCTTGACCTTGATATTTGGGTTCATATAGTTTCACACCTCCTACCGCCATTTGAAGCTTTTCATTTGCGAGTAAGTCTGCTTCCTTGTTATGAGTTCTCACAATGTGTTGTACCTGTGTTGCTTTAAAACCCTTCATCAAAGCTCTTACACTACTAAGCCACTCAAACAATGCACGATTCTTGCACCTCCAAGTCCCTTGGATTTGCCTGACCACTAGCAAAGAATCACCTTTTATAATAAGTCTTTGTATGCCTAATTCTTTGCATTCTTCTAACCCAAGGGTTAGAGCAGCATACTCAGCCTCATTGTTAGAGTGAACACTGGGTAGAGTGATACCTTTTCTAACCATTACCTCCTTTTGTGGGTTCAAAATGATGATTCCCCCTGCTGCTTTGTCTTGTTGGCGTTGATAAGCTCCGTCAAAGCATAAAGTATGGGCATTATCAATCTCCTTCACTTTGAACTGTTTTGAGCCTTCCTCTCTTTGTAGTCGTGATCCTTCCCTTTCTCTCACTTTGTAGGTGAGAATGTCTGCAAGTCCTGCTCTTGTGCTATCTTCTACAAGGAAAGTGTATTCAAATTCTTGGAGTTCAAGCACCCACTTTGCTATTCTAGATGAGAGGCTCATGTGTTGTACTACATATGGTAGATTGTACTCTAAGGTGAGAAAAACAAATGGCACAGGGAGAAGATACGATCTAAACTTCCTTACCGCAAACAAGATTGCAAAGACCACTTTCTCCATTTCAGTGTATCCCTTCTCGGACGGAGTCATCACCTTGCTTGCAAAATAGATCGGCCTCATGTATGATGTTTTAGGATCTTTTTGCATCAAAACAACACCAATTGCTTCGAAACCTACACTTGGAGTGACATATTAGGTCTCCTTTGGATCTGGTGGCATTAGGATTGGGAGAGAGCTAAGAATGCCCTTCACTTCCTCAAAACATTTTGCATGTTCCCTCCCCCATTCAAATGTAGATTGGCTTGCCAACCTATGCAAAGGGGCGATGGCTTCTGCTAGGAGATGGATGAAGCGAGACATGTACCTCACTTTGTGGTTGAAGGTCATTAGCTCCTTAGTTGTTGTTGGTGGAGATAATGACAAAAGGGCCTCTACTTTAGAGGGATCCACTTGAATTCCTTGTGAAGAAACCACATGGCCTAGCAAAACCACCTGAGATTCACCGATATGACACTTCTCTGGGTTGAGTTGTCCCCCAAATTGATGGAGCCTCTTAAGCCCCTCTTCAACCTTTTGGCAGTGAAGTGATCTACAACTATAAATACAGAAATCATCCATAAAGACTCTTATAGATTTTCCAAAGAATGGCTGAAATACAAATATTGTGAATCTCATGAAGGTGCTAGGAGAATTGGTGAGCCCAAAAGGCATTACTCTAAATGCAAAACATCCCCAAGGTGTGATGAAGGTGGTTTTTGGTTGGTCCTCTTCTGCTATTCTAATTTGAAAATATCGTGAATACCCATCACACACAGTGTAGCATTCGTGACCTGCTACTTCATTCAAAATTTCATCTTGGAAAGGGAGAGGGAAGTGGTCCCTCTTTGTCGCAGCGTTGAGGGGTTTGTAATCCACGCAGACCCTCCACTTACCATTCTTCTTGGGAGTGACTACAATAGGTGATACCCATTCGGAGTTGGATACTTGATAGATGAAGCCAGCCTTCAAGAGTCGATTCACTTCTTGTAGGAGAGCCTTTTGTTGCACAGATCCTAGTCGCCTTAACTTTTGAGCCACGGGTTTGGTCCCTGGTTTCAATTCAATTCGATGCTCTATTACATCTACACCTCTTATTTGTGAGTAGTCAGTGATAAACAAATTGGGATACCTCCTTAACATATTGATGTAGGACCTCTTCTCCTCACAAGTAAGATCTTTTGCAAGAATCTTCTCAAATCTTTCTTCAAGGTGGTGGCATCTTTCATCCCCTCGTGTGTGATTGTCTGTTGGCTTTTCTTCTATTGGAACATCTTGAGTGTTGGCATTGAATACAATTCCCATTACCTCCAAAGAAGACTCCTCTTCACTGGTTGATGCTTCCTCATCACTTGAGTAAGGACTCTCCTCCTCGCTCTCTTCATCTGTCGTGGTTTCATAGTTGATATCTAGTTGCTTTCCTTCTCGCCAATCATACACCACCGGTTGACCCTTCTTAAGAATCAAACGACCACTTCCTCATTTTTGATCTGCATTCACAGCAATGAGCCAAGGCCTCCCTAGGATGATGGGATAGCCATCCCCCTTAGCTGGCATAACATACATATCCACTCGTGCATCTATGTTACATACAGAGACTTTTACATTTTCAATGATCCCCAAACACTTCACACTTGAGTTGTTGGATAGCCTAGCTTGACAATTAGAGGACTTTGTAATTTCAAACCCTAACCTGTTCATTGATTTTTCCGTGATCACACACATTTGAGCTCCACCATCAACATATACATTAGACACCTTTTTACCCCTTATGTAAGCATCCACAATGGGTTCCACATATTTTTGTAGCTTTGAGGCCACAACCTTAATGGAAAGATTTGCTTTCTTTTTTGGAATTCTTGTACTTACCAACTTTGGCCATTGCCTTCTTACTTTGGCTGATAGGTGTAGAAGTTGAGGCCATGAAATGTTTGGCTTTTGGGTTTGTAAATCCTCCAGGATGTTGTAGGGCTCTAGCTCCTTTCCCAATGGGAAGTCGTTGATACCAATTTCCATTCACCTTGATCTTTTCTTCCTGCTACTTTCAGCTTCTTCCATCTTTGACTTCTTCTTCTTGTCCCTTCTGGCTGAATTTGTTCCTTCACTTCTCATGTCTTCATCCTTATCATGTGCTCTTGTGCGTTTTTCTGCCGGCATAACATCAAAGTTTAGAGTATGCTCATCTATTACCTCTTCTAGCTTGATGATGTTGACTCCTCTTTCTTCCTCCTCATGTGGGACGGGAGGTATATTTGCTGGTGGTAGTGGTCGACGAAGGATTTGTGGGCCTTGAGCTAGTTCTTGCTGTACAGTGAGAGGAGGCGGTCTGGGGGGATATATGTCTCCCGGAAGTCGCCTTGGATGTGGACAATTGTACATGCCATGGCCCATTTCATTGCAATTCCAACATCGCAACTCTTGAGCTTGTCTTCGTTGATTGCGATTCCCTTCTCTTGGTTGTCGTTGTTGAGGTAGGCCTTGTACTAGATTCAGAGTGAGGTTCTCAAGCTGTTGAGTTAGCCTTTGTAAAACCTCTTGTTGAGAGTTATCTCCTATTTGTGAAGATTGTGCAAGAGGGGCCCTAATTGGTGCTTCCATGGTTTGTGAAGACTCCCTCTCACTCACTTCATTCAAACCCCTTGCTCTATGTGCTTGAAAGTGTAGTTTTCTAAACTTGATGATGGCTACCTCCCGTGCTTCTTCGAAGGTGGATGGGAATTTTAGCTCTACTTTAGCCTTTAAAAGTGGATACAAGCCAACCATGAATCTCTCTTTTTTTAGAAAGTTAGGTGCACCACCATGATTTTCTAATGTAGCCTCCCACCTACCCCATAGATTGACAAAGGTTGCTTCATAAGAGGGATAGTCTTCAAGTGATACCTGCTTATGTCCAATAAGACATTTCCATAGTCCTTCAGAAGTATCACCTTGCCCGAACTTGGAGAGGAAGCTTGCTCGTAGTCTCTCCCAATTGGAATTGATTTGGGGTTGCAAGGTCTCATACCATGCTTTAGCTTCTGCTTTTAGAACCAATGGGAAGGCTCGTAGCTTTACTTCCTCTTCATCTCTCCCGGATATGAGATGTGCCATCTCCAAGTTGTCAAGAAACTCTTGCGCATCTTCCCCACTTCTTTCATAGAACGTGGGAAAAGAACTTGACATTTTGTTTAGACTTTTTGAAATCTCTTTTTTAAAAGAAACTTTTCTCTTACGGGCCGCACAAGATTATTGACACTATAAATCTGATTACATTAAAATGAAGATGTACACATCCATTGTTAATTTGTACTTTATCATAGGTAGAATAAATGGATTAATTGAAGCATTGATTTCATTGAGGCGAGTGGATCCAAATATCCTCCTTATGATAGATTGAAACCTAAACTTAGTTGCAATGATTATATGAATGGATTGCCGAGCAATAGGCCTAAAAGGTTCATTGTTTCGATCGTGATTCATGTGCTACTCCTCGTTGTTGGTTTGAAGACCTCGTTCCTTCATATGGCCCTTGAGCACCCCTTCACCACTCCTTGTTCCTGCCTTTAAAACAAAATGAAAACGTGAACATCAAAAGAAGTTTCATAGTTGATGATTGGAAGTATAATTGGATTGGGTGATGCCAGTATTTCTCTAAGTCTTTCTGCACCAAACATAAAAACAATGCGTTGCTGGAAAAAGACTTTTCTATCTATGTGAACATTTACTCTAATGTGTTGTGCAAAATGAAATGGATAGATGGGAACTCCATTGTTCATCACTAAAAAATTTGAAGGTAACTTGGAAATATGTTCCTCCGTGGGGGCACCACTTTATGAGGGCGAGATTTTTGAAATGTGGCCTCTAAACCCAAACCAATGGGCCTACCCTCACAAAATGTTCGTAAAGAGGTACGCACACTACTTGGGGCACCACCTTCTTTTGGGAGTGGAGAAGGAAACCAATCAAAATGACACTGGCACTCACCCACTCAAGCAACACACTTTGAAAACCCCATTACTCTATATACACTTTGGATACTTGAACACCATCAACGATTATGCAACCCAATGCCGTGCATCAAAATGAAATATGTAATTTGTGGAATAGCATTCACCTTCTCCCCATAAGAATACCCATAATACATCCAAACTCTTCCTCTCTCAAGCACTCATCAAAAAATCATTCACACAAGACTTGCCTCTCAAACACACAAGAGAATCACTTACATCAAACTAACACACTTTTCATAGAGAGCTCATCTCCATCTATGCAATGCCGTGACACAAATAAAATCACCATGAGAGGTAGCCACATGCATATGTAATGAAGCAAAAGAGAGTTGGAGTGAGAAATTTCTTTAGACCAATTGAATAAGGGTGGAGAAACAAACCAATGGTAAATTGAGAATAGAACACTTACTTGATTTCTCTCACACCTTTTAAGGGGAGGACCGACGCTTGCTAACCATCACGAATTGCGACACTTGAAAGTTTTGAAGATGATTTCATGATCATTAACATAACCATGAGAGAGATCATGATGTATTTACAAGTTATTGAGGTGCTACACATGATTTATTGGGTTGATGGAGTAAGAGATTTGTAGAATGGAAAGAGTGGAGAATAGAGTTGCACTTCCTCCAAAGAGGAAGGTTAGGAGGGAGGATGTGAAAGAGGGAGAGTTGGGGTTTTCTCTACTATTGATCAAGAAACAACACGAAGTTGAAAATATAGGTGTGTGTCCTTGAGTCTCTCCAAGAGGAGCTATTTATAGTTGTGTAGGAGTGGGATTATGCTACACTTAATTAGAGTAAGTGATTAGACCTAATTAAGTGTCCTTTGACCACTCATTGAATATTGGACATAAAAGGGACTATTTATTCACCAAAAATATCATTTTAGACCGTGAAGGCTCCATAGGGGTGCATAATGTAGGTGGGCCCCACCATGAGGCCCTACGGGTGGCTCCTGCGAGGTATCTCAACTTGTCTGTCTTGGCATTTAGAAAGCATCTTTAGGTTGGTCCCATCACATGCAAGTGACCTTGAACACTCATTGCTCTTCTAGAAGATGAGTAGGGGAAAAATAAGATCTCACCCTCTTGATTTACTTGATTTACAGTTCCCTTTTGCTGCGAATCTGACAGATTTACACTATTTTGACCATAACTTTTTACCTGTAGCTCGGAATGACATGCTTCAAAAGGCAAAATTGACCTTCTCAACATGTTTGATATGAATTTGGACTATTCTTCACGCCCATGCACCAAGGAATTCGGTTTGGGAGGTCCACACTAGGCTAGGGAACCTTTTGCTTCCAAGTCTTCTTGTATGGGCCCTTTGCTTGTATGCATCCAAGGGGAATCATGCTTTTTCAAAAGGCTATGATGATTAAACAAATAGAGGAGGGCCCAATATTATTTTATTGTGAAAAGAATATACAATTGGAGTCTTTTTGAAAGGAGAGAAACTATATGTATATTCTTAAGAGATATTGGGCCACCTATGTAGGGGGCATAGAAGACTTGTAGAGAGGGATCATAATCTTTGGTAAAGACAAGTGGAGAGTTGATTCCCATGGGAATTTATCTATATGGGATGAAAGATGGATATATTATTTTTCTACTACTAATTCACAAGAGGTAAGAAAGTTTGGGGTAGATAGTTGGTTATTGTATGCTTACTTTTATTTACAAAGCAAAAAGAAAAGGGTGGTAATATAAATATATGACTAAGGTGACATTTTTTGGGAAGAGTACAATGTATGTGTCGCCACAAAGGTTAAACGAAGAGGGGGAATTTACTCTAGATAACTTAATAGTGTAGAAAAATATATACACATATGAGGAAGAGGACATTGAGTAGGGTGAGAAATGTTGCAAAAGGATGGTTACCATTTTATGCCACTCACCAGCTGAAGCTTTGCTAGGCTGAGCTTCTTCTTCATCTTTGGATAGAGGCTTATCAACCTTCCTTGTAGTCTTCTTGGGCCTTGCCATCTTCAAAAGGGATAGGAATGATTGTTACACAACAAACATTAGTAAAAAAAGTAAACGATGTATATTTAATTTTTATTATTACTTTATCAAAGTAAAATCCTCCTTTTCGACATAGTGGAACACATTGCGGTGACACCCCGTACGCGAAATCACAAAGGGACCAATGTCGTCACACTTTCGATGATCGCGCACGGGGTGACGGAGTGCCAAGCGGTACACAGAGGCACACATTGTATGCATGGTAAACTTCTCCTTGTGTACATAGTGGAACACATTCCAGTACACATCGTAAACACATTGCGGTGACACTCCGTACGCGAAATGACAAAGGGAGCACAATCCTCACAGTAGTGGCACACATTGCGGTACACATCGTAAACATGATCACACTTGTGGACATAGTGGAACACATTGCTTTGATACTCAATACGCAAAATGACAAAGGGGGCAAAGTCTTCACACTTACGAATATCGCGCACGGGGTGACGGTCAAAGCGCTCAAAATTTTGGGTTGTGGAAGTGCGAGAACCGGGTAGAACCTCCTTCAAAATGCGCTTAGTTTGGGATCTGAGGAGGTTTATATAGGGTGCTTTGCGCAAGTCCCTAGGCGCATACTAGTCGTTGGACCACACTTCGAGGCGGCAACCGATTTGCACACCCCCCGAGGCGGCGTTTTTGGCCATAAAAAGAACCTACCCAACCCATTTTTTTGCTGATTGTCATTCACAAGGCTTCAAAATTAAGCCTCCAACCCTCCAAGCGACACACCGTGACACCCCGTGCGCGATTTTGGGAGCCGTCGACCTCTTCCTAGCAATAGGAAATCGCGTACCAAGTGTCACTCCGTGCGCGTAGTTAGTGAGTGCCGAGTTTCTCTTAACCCCTCACAGTTCGCATAGCAAGTGAAAAACTTAGCATGTGACAATTTAATGTAATTCTTTTTTGCTTGCGCTTAATTTGTGCGCTTAATTTGCTTGACAATTTTATGCTTTTAATTTGTTTGTAGACTTGATATAAAGAAGGGTGGTTAATGTCTTGATAGACTTCTCTTTTCTCTTTTTCAACTGAGCATTTGTGGATTGTCATAATGGATACAGAGGATATACAAGAGACCGCTGATGACAGGCTGATGTCTTTTCTTTACAAAGTTAATGAACTTACAAGATTTCAAAGTGTTAAACAGATTTTTAATGCTTCCTTTGATCTTCAAGCACTTGTGGATGGCTTCTCTACACAAATTAGTGACTTGAAAGAGATATATACAGAATTGATCAGAGATCACAGGCTTGACAATCTTGTTCATTTTGTTGATATATGCAAAGCAGATGGCTTGTCAAGGACAGGTATTGCAAAGAAGTGGTCAAGCCTTCATCCAGACTGGCAAAAGATCATAAAGCCTTGCAAATTTCATGGTAATATGCATTGCCAGTTGGTAGATTATGACCTTGGACTTATCATTTTCTTCAGTGTACTCCCAACACCTGAGGGCAAAGAGATTCCAAAGAAGATTTCCCAGGCTGAGGAGGACCAGGAGAAAGAGGAGATAGAGATGGAGTTCCATGAAGAGGAAGAGAAGCTACAAAGCACTGAGATGCTGGACATTGCAAAATTTAAAGCAGAAAACATCACTAAAGTGGAGAATGTTGACATTGAGGATGAATATGTTGATCCTTTGCATTGCACAGCAACATTTCCCACATACAAAGTTAACAAAAAGGAATATGTTTTGCTGAATGACATTCAACATCTTTTTGATCTAAGGGAAGATTATGCTTTGGCAGTTTTGGCTGAGTGGGGATCTAATGACATAGGATTTATTGATTACTCACCTTGCCCCTTAGCAGTCTTGGACACAAAGGCAGAAAATTTTATTGACAGCTCAAGTGTTGGAAAGCATGTGCAGGACATTGTTCTGAGATATGAGCAACAGGGTGTACCTTCTGAAGAGGAGTTCAATGAGATCCAGAAAAGGCTTAAAATAGAGCATATGGGAGAGGAAAATACCAGAGATTATGAAGTAAGGCCAACTAGATCCATTGATATATGGGAACCTGCCTTGTTTGAGGAGGATGAGTCTCCTAAGGTATGTTAATGACCATTTTGCCCTGTCTTGTTAATGTGCTGAACAATTAACCAAGACATATTTTTGCAGATTGATATACTGGACACAGACAAATTCCTTGGCAGGGGGAAGGGTTCCAGACCCTTAAATTTAGGAAGGAACCAGAGCTTGGGACACTTTATTGGGAAGCTCAACAAAGAGACTATCATTATATTCCATAACAAGTTTACAAGAGAACCATTGCTGCCAATGCTTGCAATTAAAGCACTTGCAAAGGTTGTTGGTTCATATCAGCTTCCTCCAGGGTTAGAGAAGTTAATATTGGTGGAAAAGGAGGAAGCCATCATAATTTTTGAATTCTTCCGTGGCCTTACTGGTTCTAGAGCTGGCTATTTTGCAACAATGGCATCCTATGTGCTTGCCCACTCTGGGGACCTCAAGAGACAAATGATAGGCTACAATAAGCAGAAGTTTCTGAAGTTTAGGGGTGAAGTTGATGGACCTTCATCAAAAGACTAACTTGGCCCACTTTCTACCTTGTCTCTCTCTCTTGTAGCTAGCCATTGTAAGAATTTTTCATTTGCAGATGAACTATTATATGAATTTTGTCTTTTCTGCTTGTTCTTGTGTAAGGCATTTGCTAAATCTAAGTTCAGTAGTGCTTTCTTTGTCATTTTTGATCTGGTTCTATGCCATATTTGTCTATAGAACCATTGGAAAACCTCAAGCAAGCTGTTTGCCTTCACTGCACCTCCTCCATGTCTTGATATGCTTGAAAAAATTGGTTCTTGCTTGATAATGGGATTTCTCCATGCCTTGTGTAGACCATATGGACAGGGAGCCCCATCTCTTTACAAACCAGGGAGTGTGATTGTAAATTATATGCTGGCAAAGTAAAAGTGTGTCAATAATTAGTAAGTATGAGATTAATCACATGCTTCCAAACTAAAAGTATGTACATATTAAAAAGGTCAGAAAATAAATAAAAAACTTACCATGTAATGTGTGAATTCCTGATCCCAAGCATCTTTCATTGCACTTCTGAAGTTATTGAGCACTTTCTTGAAATTTGGCAGATCATTTTTGCCCCAGGATGTCTTATCACAGTAGGAAAATACTTTGTCTAGTGATTCCCATACCTCTGCCTTTTTGTTTCTTGATGTACCTTCAAGACCATGATCTTTGATGGCATTGTGGAGAGCTTTCCACTGGTCATACTTCACATTGGATGAACCCTTCTTGGCATTTACCTTTCCTAGTTTGCCATGAAACCCTAGGAAAGCTCTGGCCTTCACACCACCAACAGATACCTTTCTAGGCACATTGTTTCCATTTGAAGACCTCTTCAGGTCTGTTTCAATCTTAACCTTACCACTGTGAAGGCCAATTTCTGATAAAACCCTTTCAATACATTTGATTGGAGCATCTCTGGCTGCTTTTGGTTGTAGCTTCCAGGCAAACCCCACATACAGATGTATAATTTTCTCCACAATTCTGCAAAGAGCATGCAGAGTGCATATGTGGACATTAGCAAGTGGAATATTTAAAACTGCTTTGAAGTTTGGATCTTGAGTATGCCTATTGGGTGCTTTGTTCCAATTTGCAGGATTACATTCTTTTGCTGATGCCATACAATACAGACAAGGGCTCTTTGCCATAGCTCCTTTGGAGACATTGTACATACATTTAAGGGTTTTAAGGTCTCCTCCCATGTGCCATTCCACCCTGTAACTTCCAAACCCTTCAACTTCAAGCTCTTCCCCTAATTCTTGTGCATTAATGACTTCGCGTATTGTTGTTTGATGGAAAACCCAATCCAGAACATCAAAGTCTTCACTCTCTACTTCAAAAGCACCTAGCCACCAGAAATTCTTCTCCGATTGCACGCTGAAGTCCTTGGTATCCTTCGGTTTCAATGCTCTGTTCATTAAGTTATGGAAATCCTCTCAATTTTTCTGTTCTTAACAATATCACATTCATCAAGCTTTATCACAAAACTGACAACACCATTTGCTTCTGTATGCTCCAGCTCATAGAATCTGATCATTTCCTTTTGAAGTGTCTTCAAGTCAAGGAAAATATTATTGAACTCGTCAAATTGAAGATCCCTCTTTTTACCATGATAGGTACTATGAATGTGGTGAGGCTCACCCAACATCTCCATTATCCTCTCATTGATCTTTTTCCTTGCCTGCTGCACAATGGATGGCTTTGGAAGCAAAGAGGACCTGACCTTACATTGCTTTAACCTTCACTTCATATTTCTGAACAGCTTGCTATAACCATCTCTGCTAATGCCTACCTTATCCATAGTATATTGCACATCCTCCTTGTCCAAGCAAGAGCTCTGCAAAAATCCCTCAATGCACTGCTCCTTTGCCTTTTTAAACTTCTTCTCTGTGAAAATCTTTTTGGCAACCTTGAGAGGTAAAACATCACAATAATGTTTAGATGCCATTTCCATGTTTGATGCAGAGTTTGGTTGTAGCAAAGTCCTAAATCAAAAGGTACAAAATTAATTGATTATTGTCCAAATGACACCAACAAAATAAACAAACTAAATTAAACTTAACTGAATATTAATCATTTAATAAAGAACAATAGCATAATAACAATAACATAAGCATAATAATGTGGAGCAGAATTATAATACAACGTAACAAAAAGATTAACAACCTAACATAAGCAGAATCATATAAAATAAGCATAAGCAGAATCATATAAAATAACAATACCTTGTTGCTCTGATTCTCCTGCTGCAACCTCCTCCACCATGTCTCAAGGCTTCAATGTTCTTTAACTTCTTTTCTCTTTGTCTGTTTCCTAACATTGTATTCTTGCTTCTAGCTTGTTTGAGCTGAGTTTGTAGCTTTTCGTTGCTCTCTTTACATTCCTCAAGTTGTTGTTTAAGAGTATTTATCATTTGTTTGGTCAAATGATCTTCTAACTTAAGAATATCTCTCTCTGCCGCAAGACTCTGTGTATAACCCAGCAACCCTCTTTGACCATCACCCAAAAATTCTATCAAAGATGAACAATTTGAGAATGGGGGAGTGCTCTTTGTCATTGGGTCCACTGGATACAATCTTCCATCAGTCTAGAGATCAATGTGATTTTTTTGATCTTGCCGCATTGCTTCAAATATGGACGAGGACACCTCTGCACATTTGTTTCTCTTGCGCACTGGACAATATTCTTCATTTAGCTCAATGTGTAGATGGTATAAGCTTCTTCTCTTCCTCATGGAAGTCTTTTAACAGTATTTGTCAGAGATAGTACTATAGGAAAAAGCTGTGCAGATACGAGGAAGAAGACGACATAGAAAAGGTTTGTTTCAGCTTTTGGAATTTTGAATTTTGGGCCAGAACTGACGTTTTCGTTAGTTTTGGAGGGAGTATTTTTTAGAATACGAAAGATCCTAGAAAGATTTGACAATGACATGTTTCGGTGGAGGTAAAAAGGACGCAAACTCACCTTTTTACAAACATTTCACTATTTTTTAAATAAAGTATATATTCTCTCTCTACATATTCTTACAGGGCACAAAAGTGACCTCAAAATTCCCCTAATGTGTATTTTCCCCTTGTTGTGCTGAGCTTACAGCTGTTTTTACTTTTTGATTTGGATTTCTAGAAGCTGGTCAATTAGTCAAAAATATTTTTCGACGGCCTGATGATGGTGTTGATCACTCTAATCAACTCCAAATTGGACCAAAATTGACTAGCAAGATTGCCTTAGGCTATATAACCCCTTACAATGCTCAAAGTCCAATTATGGCTTCACTTTCTTGCATTAGACATCCTATGCATAGGATGTCTTTTTCTTCAAAATGGCTTTAAACTCAAGACTTCAGCTCTTATTGAGCTGCTGATCGTCTTGGTATACTCAGATTTCAGTTTGGAATCCTAAATCACTCAGTAGACATCCTACGTGTAGAATGTCATTTTGGCCTGCTTGACCCCAGATTTGTTCCACAGCTTCCCCCTGATGTCAATATCCCACTGGTATGCTTAGATCTCAGTTTGGATGTCAAAAGTCTCAAACTTCTGCTGTTTTTCTTCTTTCAGTCAAAAGTGCTAAAGTCCACTTTGAACCCAATTTTCTTACCTGAATGAGGTGAAGACCCTTTCAGTCACTCAATATATCATGCAAGGCACCCTCATGCAGCCATCTTAAGGTTTTGGTTTCAAGTTGATGCTTTTGCACTAATTGGGTAGGATGTCTAGCAATTTCAGTCTATCTGGCCTTATCCTGTCAAGAGATGGCCAAATTTCCCCTTTGCAGTTGAAATTAGGGTAAACCCTACCTTCAGAACACACTGGTCACCTCAAAATTCCAAAACTCCTCCCAGATTGGCCTGTAGACATACTACGCGTAGGATGTCTCCTAGCATAAAATTAAAGTTTTTCCTGACAGGAATGCTGCTGATGCTCTTTAGGCCTATCAGAAACACTCACAGTATTCTTTGGAATTCGATTAGGCTTTCAACCACACTTTTGCGTCTTTTTGCATCTTTTACAAACTTGTAATGATTCTACCAAGCAAGTATACATGCATGAAATGCTCTAGATATGAATCATGATGTTCTACTTACTCTACTCCTACCTACCATGAAGAAATGGTGATAATTGGTGTTTTTGGTTGCCTTTTGGCCTCTCCGGATTCTCAAGCTCTCTTCACACCGTTTCCCCCACTCCCTGTTCCTACTCTAGAACTCGACTACTAACTAAAAAACTTCCTAAGTGTACCTCCTCTACCTCAGTCGAAGGATCTAGGCCAGACACACGCTTCCTAGACTCCCTCTAAGACCTAGAGAGTCCTCCACCCTCTGATCCTATCTAAATGTAAAGCGATACTCTTGGCAAGCCAAAAATCCCAATCCTCAAGGATTAGTCTCAGTCACCTACCTAAGGTTTTCGTCCCCGGGAGCGGCGCCAATGTTGTACGGATACGCCGCGACGGACGTCAGCATAGCGAGAACTCACCTAACAAGTAATGTCAGCTAAGGACGAAGCTTGATCCGCAGGCGTGTGGAAGCAAGCATAAGGTGTCAACTTACACTCGACCGACTCCTAACTAGTTCCTACAAAGGCCCCTACCAATTGTCTAAGTCACAGTCTTCAAGAGAACAAAAGAGGATGCTTCTTACAACGCTTGCTAGAGCCGAACACCTATCAAACACTTCCGAAACACCACAAAACTTGAAGGAGACCCTATGAATACCTATAGGCCACTCTCCCTAAGGTCTGTGAACCAAAGTCACGACCCAAAACACCCGGTGCAGAAACACGTAGGATGTCTCACCAAAATCTGCAGGTCTTCGTTTCCGAAATCTGAAGTGCCTAATGTGTGGTTCTACTCAATGTGAACGTATGGATATGCTGCAATGCAAAATCAGACAACGTATGCTCACCCAAACAACCGATGAAGCTCGTAGAAGAAGCTCCCGAAGCCGGACCGTATGCGCGCAATGTTGGTATCGGCTCATAGCTCTAGTCGGGGGCAACACGCTCCACTTCTCCGCACTCGATTCCGACCGCCGTAGCACAGGTAGCGTCAAGGCAAAGCTCACACTCTCTCTCACGTACACAGTACGCTCACTCACAAACTTAAACTTGTTTAAAATGAAAAAAGGTCCTTCATTAAGGTCAAAAAGTGATATATATACCTTACAACTTCTCAAACCCTAAAGTTCCAAAATCATCCATCTACTCCTTCTAACTATCAAAACTGGGATACAATCTGGAAACTTCTATAAGTCCCAATATTTACAAGGTGAAAAACCGGGTTTTCCTCAATGAATGACTAATTACAAAAAATAATAATCCGTCGAGTAGTTAGATGCCGTGGGGTGTGTCTAGCTTCTAACAATCTCTCTATATCTCTCTTTGCAGAACTGAAAATTTGGGGGGCACACATGCCGACACATGCCCTGAAAGGCATGCACACAAGCAGAGAAGAGAAGGGGGAATCGACACAAAATGATGGATTCAATATTCACAAAACACGACCATATACAATATTTTGTCCAAGACAGGACACACATTCGTGAGCTCAACACACAACCTGGCATCCCTCTTGGCTCCACACACACCCGGCTCAACAACCTCCAATCTTCAAGCTCTCCATGGCCCTTGCCTTGGGACATTCACTCTATATACAAAACGGGATGCTATGTACGAGCAAACAACTTTGATAGAACCCCTATATACGACTCATATTAGGGAATATGACCCCTCTTTATATGCCTATATGACAATTAATGAAGAAAACTATCATACCCCTCTGTTTCATATAAAATTGAGGGCTCACATTGTTGGAGCTATATATGGCTCACTCTACTGAACTTGGTCTCACCTATATATTTGTATCTTGTCCTCAATATGAATCAGTCTTTGGGAGCGTATATGGTGTGTCTCTTGTCTCGTCTCTCTCTCTTTCTCTCTACATCTCAACATGTTATCAGAGCGGTAACGATCACGCGCCGATTCAATTCATGGTGACACAACAGTATGTGTATGCGATTCGCATGTAAGATTCAAAATTGCTACAAATTTTATTTTTGAGCGTTGATTCTTGTTAACTGTGGTTGTTTTGTGTTAAGAATAATATGATTAGTGTTTTATGTGGCGTTATTTCTAATCAATCTAATCGTTGATTACGTTTTCTTGTTGATGACACCCTGAACTTCATCTCAATTTTTCTTGCTGTTCTGCTCAAAATTTGAAGAAACGGGAAAAGCGCCTTTTCATCCAAAACTTGTTCGTCTCCTCGAGCTCTTCGATTTGAGTTCTAGGTTTGCGTCAATCGAAATTCGCAGCAGAAAGTTATGTTGTTTTTACTGCAATTGAGCTTCACGCAGCTTTCTTCGTCCTACTTCTTCATGAAGCATCCGCGATCGTTTTTCTTATTTTGGTGTTAACTTTTTCGAGAAGATTTAACTTTTTTCTATTCGTATTGTGGCCGTTAATCTTGCGTTTCACGCCACTCTATTTTGAGGACTCGTTTATTATTAACGTCTCCTTTACCCTATCTTTTTTGGGTGACGTCTCTCACATCTTTGGACGTTCCTTGAGCATCCTTCTTACGTTTATCGTTGACAGAACGCAGTACTCATATTTCTCTCATTCTCAATTGAGGCCTTCCCATTTGTGGTGTGAAGATTCTGCGATCTTATCTTATACGTTGTCAGGAGTTTTTTGGAGCAAGGGATTGCGCATATGTACATATACATGCATGGTGCATCAAATAAAGAATTGCCCATTTTTCAGAGCCAGGTGGTTACGTGGGGCCCACATGTGTACAGGTAGGACAGGGTGTACATAGTGCATCGATTTTCACTGTTACCAGTACCACTGTGTTTTTCTACAATAAGGAGGAGTTGGTAGCGCGTAAAACTTCTCGAGGAAGCTATCCGCGGGCCGACGACATGAGGTAAGCAGGTGCGTCAGATGGCATCGAGTGGCGTCAGGAGGTCGAACGGGGTCAATACTTGCACGCGGAAAAGTATGGACACGACGTGGGTGTTTTCTTCTGATACTTATGCAGAAAGGTCATCATGAGGACCACTTTTTGGGGCCACTTCACGTGGTTGCGGGATGCATTATTTGGAAAAACTGAGTGCCAGGTGTACGGATGATGCAAAAAAGGTGACAACTATGCACTGCGAGGTCAGTTTTTGGCATGTTCGGGGTCCGTTTGAGGTCATCTAAAATGCCAAGGGTGCCCAAGTAATAAAGCTAAGTGTGGGAACTCAAAAAATAGAGAGAAGACCAGAAAAAACGTGGAGAAGAGAGGAGGAACAGCTGCAGGTGTGTTTTTAGGATTTTTGGAGCCTGTTTTGGCTGTAAACTGCTCATCCGAGGTCAGATTTGAGCTCTTTGACATTGTAGACTGGGGTTTTGGGCCATTCCAGACGGGATGCCACTGTCCATGTTGCCAAATTCCTCACAGATTTTTTTCTGTTTTTTTGTGTAATCTTCTCCTGTGAGTGAAGCCTCTGCTTAACTTTGTGGTTGTATCTGGTGTATTTCCTCAATACTGTGTAAACTATTTGCCCCATTGGTGTTGGGCTGATCTTCATTGAGTTTAAACAATAGCAATTTGCCTCCTTTGAGCTGAATTGAGAGTGTGTGTGTGAGTGTGTATGTGTGAGTGTTGAGTGGGCAAGTGGGAAATCTCTCTCTTCTCACTCCGTCTGTGTGTTTCCTGTCTCGGCCAGGCTGGTTGTGTAAGCCGAGTGGTGCCCCCTAGTGTGTGTGTGTGTATCTTCCTAAGAGTGTGTGTCGGGTAGTTATAGAGGCGCTCTGTGTGTTTTCCTCCCGCTCACATTCTTTTGGTGCCCCCACGGAGGACCTTCTTCGAGTACCTTCTGCTTCGAGCTTCAAGCTTCAAGATTCGGGATTGCAGATTACAGGTTACAGGTTACAGGGACAGGTACAGGTACAGGTGATTCACACAGGTACATGTAGCTGGAGTACAGTGATATACTAGCAGTAGTGTCACTTGCAGTTGTTGTGGGTATGCATCATTTGGCGCCTGTTTGAGCGCATTGTCTGTTGGATTGTACGTTACTTGTGGAAACTGCCATTGTATGCCTTTATGAAGCCATATTTGGTTTTATTTGGTAGTCCCAGCCATTTCTGAGACTTGGTCTGGAAGATAATCATTTCTGAGACTTGACTATACGCGATTTGCATTAGCCTTCATGTGAGGGTCAATAGCGTGAGGTTTTATTGAGCTGGGGGATTCTCAAATGTGGAGGTCCTTTTGGCGATACAGGTAGCTGGAGCACCCTTTTCGTGACCTCGCCATAGGCTATGTACTAGTGAGTCCTATTTGATGCTCGGGTTCTATTGTTGACAGTTTATGCATACATATACAGTCTATATTTTGGGTTAACACTGCTCTACTTCTGGGGAAACTCTGCTAAAATTTTTCCAAATTGTGATGGCTGGTTTTTTGGTCTTTTGAGCCATTTATCCTGTTATGCTGCTGAAATTTTGACAAAATTAAAGGTTAAGTCAGGTGTGCCTTCTTGGGAGCTTCATGGTTGGCTTTACTGGATGATCAGAATGGCCCTCAATTCACTCCATTTCATTTAACTCAAAGAATCCAGATAAATGTTCATGTGTCCAGGAAGATTTTTTTCCAGCAGCGCATAGTCTTTATGTTTGGGCCAAGAAGATTACGAGAGATCTTGGAATGTCCTTTGCCTGTTGTAATTCCAATGATGAACTATGAAAACTCATTTGATGTGCATGTGTTTGTCCTTATCTAAAGTTGAGCTCCATTGAAGTTTGTTGGAATTGAGTCAGTCAGAAGTTTTGGGTTCTTGCACGTGTGTTCAAAGGGGTTCTCAAAGCATCATAATTTGGGTAGCCATGGATTTCTCTTATCCGGAGTTTCATGGAAGAAGTGATGAAGATGTGGAAGACTTTTTGGAAAAGATGGAGGTTGCCTCCATTAGCAACCAGATCCATGACCCAGCACAGATGTTACGTCTTCTTCAAATTTGTTTGAAGAGTGATGCATGAGTTTGGTCCAAAGCATTTGAAGAGGAGTTGCGTGCAGCGGATCCACGTGTAAGATTGAGTTGGGACAATCTAAGGCATGGATTGGAAGTGGAGTTTGTAAAGATAGAAGATCCTGACAAAGTGTGGCAAGAAGTACAGGGTTTAGTGCAAAAGGAAGGTGAGCCAGTAGATGCGTACATACGTAAGTTCTCATTGGCATGGGAGAGGATGTGCAAGGCCTTAGCACCACAGGTACCCCCGCCTGACATGATGAAGAAGGACAGGTTCTTGGCTGGTCTTTGAGAGAATATACATTGGAGAGTGGAGCTAGAGAAGCCTAGGACATATGAAGATGCACTAGAGGTAGCAAGGAACAAAGAGTGGAAGTTGAGGAACATGAGCCAATTAGGGGTGGAGTGTTTGCCCATGAGGTCTGAATTTCAGCCTATAGAGTCTTTACAAGGTCGCATGTCAGGGGTTCATCATGAACCATTGGTTCCTGTTACTACTCAGGTTATGCCAGCAATGGTCACTACATCGGTGCAAGATGATGGGCTAAGGCAAGACATGAGGCAAGTGGTAGATTTGATGAAGAATCTCAGCCTAAACATGCTAGGTCAAGTGGGAAATAATCGAGGTCGAGGGAGGTTTGCAAATCAGCCAAGAGGTGAAGAAAGGCCTAGGAATGGTGTTGGACAAAGCAATGGTAGGTTTTGGAGGCAGACGCCCACATGTTATAATTGTGGAGAGTTGGGTCACATCAGCCCGCAATGTGATAAGCCACCAAGGATGGGGGGAGACATGTATACATTGCCAAGACAGGTGCTAACTAGGTCAAATGATTATGGCATCGAAATTAAGGGAGACGAAGGAACCAGTGGACTGACCCAGGAGGAAAAGGGAAAGACAAAAGTGCTAAGTGTAGTCACCTTGGAGAAGGTATCAAAGCTAGAGGATACATTAGTGATGCCTATTGGGAAGAGTACCACAGAGGATAAGGAAGGAAGAAGTGCCCCAGGTCCTAGTAAGAAGAAAGGAAAGAGCCATGAAGGCGAGGATGTCAAGGCCAAGAGGAAAAGGAGAGCTCGTTGAAAGTTTCATGTTTCAGATTTTCCACTAGGGGATGGGCAATTAATCTATGACTTGAAGGAGGATCTGACGAGCAGGAAGGCAGATGTTACTTTTGGGCAGCTTATAGAGATGGTGTCTAAGCTAAAGCGACAGTGAAAGAGGATGGTTAACCCAATGGAGAAAGAGCCAGAGAGAGGTTCAGTAAAGGTGTTGGCAATGGATGAGCTACCAGACATTTGTCCAATAGTAGATGTGTGGCATAAAAGGAAAAATTTGGGACAAGGTTATGTGGATGGCGGAGCCCAAATATGCGTCATAACACACTCATGCGTTGAGAAGATGGGTCTCACAGTGGCTAGGGTGTCAGGTTTTTGGATCAGATTGGCAAACCATCAAAAAGTAAAATGCTTGGGTGTTGTAAAGAGCTTAGAAGTGGAGGCATATGATGCAAAGGCAGTGGTTGATTTTCATGTGATGCCAGCAGGATTGGGAGCATATCCTATTATACTGGGCAGACCATGGTTACGTGCAGTGGGAGATGTTCAAGATTGGAGACATGGTACGATTAGCCTCTATGGAAAGACAGGTACCAAGAAGCTTTATAATATGGACACAAGGAAACGATTAGAGGAGCTTTATGAAGATGAGGATGAGTCTAGTGATGAAGACTCTTCCATGGTGACAGATCAGGACAGTGATAGCACTACAAGAAGTGATGAGGATGCTGATGTTGCATTTCTTTTGATGGACAAAGAAATCCAGGAGTTTGGTTTAGTTGCATTTGCGAATGAGGTTGAAGATGAAAGTGAAGGGCCTTATGAAGTGATTGAAGGGCTGATGCAAACCAAGGTTGAGTTGTCAAAGAAGCAGGAATTGATGACACAAATGATCAGTGGAGACCTCTCAGCTATGGAGAAGGATATATATTTGCACATGATGGCTAGTTTTCCTGATTTGTTCATTACTTCATATGAAGAGATTAGAGGGTTCAAGGGTGAAGAGATGCATATAGAGCTGAAAGAAGGTGCTAAGCCAGTGTGGCAAAGGCTAAGAAGGATGGGTCAAGAGAAAATGGAAGCCTTGCGAGAAGAGGTGGACAAGTTGTTGAAGGCAGGGTTCATAGTCCCTCTGGAGACCACAGAATGGGTGAGTCCAGTAGTAGTCAGTCCAAAGAAGGATGGGAAGTGGAGGATTTGTGTATATTTTAAGCCCTTAAATGCTGCCACTAAGAAGAACCCATATCCTCTTCCATTCATTGATCAGATCTTGGATTCAGTGGCAAGTTATGAGAGGTACAGTGTGTGTGATGGTTTTTTAGGCTATTTTCAATTGAAGATTGCTCTTAAAGACCGCACAAAGACAACTTTCATTACGCCATGGGGCTGTTATTGTTACACAGTATTGCCGTTTGGGTTGTCAAATGGACCATCTTTCTATCAAGAGAGAGCAAATTGGGTGTTGGAACCACTCATTGGTAGTTGTGTTAAAGCTTTTATGGATGACTTCTGTGTTTATAGCAGTAGGGCTGAACACCATGAGAAGCTGTAGATGGTATTAGCTCGATATGATGAATGTGGAGGGCAACTAAATCCAAAGAAATGTCATCTAGCACAGCCAAGGGTGAAGTTATTGGGCCACATGGTGTCAGAAAATGGCATTGAGGCTGATCCAGACAAGGTTAAGTCTATTATTCTTCTTCCATCACCTACGAGTACGAAGCAATTGGCAACCTTTATACACAAAGTGAAGTACATGGCAAGGTTTATTCCATTGTCTTCTCAGACTCTTTATCCATTACAACAAGTGGCAAAGCATGATCCATTGCAATGGGATGACAAATGTGAAGAAGTGTTTCAAGAGGTGAAAGAGGTGTTAGGGGGGTTGTCAGCCATGTAGGCTCCTGATTGGGAGAAAGTGTTTTATGTAAATCCATCAGTAGGGGATGATTCCATTGGAGCCATGCTATTGCAAAAGGGGAAGGGTAGCCATTATATGAGGCCAGTGTATTGTGCAAGCCGAGTGAAGTTGGTAGCGGAGAGAAAGTTCTCGGAAGTAGAGCTAGTGATAGCCAGTGTAATATTTTCTTCTCGACGATTTCGTCATTACTTGCTACCACGACCTTTTGTTTTCTTGACGAGTTATGCCTTTTTGCCACAGTTAATTAATGGCACTAACATGTCAAATGTGGTGAAGAAATGGGTAATTGAGCTGCAAGAGTTTGAGTTCTCTTTTCTAGTGGAAGATAGTACAAGGGCTACCCTAGCTGATTTGTTGACCTACAAGGATAATCCCCTTATTGTTAAGGAAGTGGTGGTGAGAAAGGTAGTTGAAGAAGTGCCACAGATTAGCAATGCACATGTATTGTTCTTTGATGGTTCATACAGAAAGAGCCATGATGCAGCTTCAGGGGGTATAGCACTTTATGATCCAGAGGGGAAGCTAGTATGCAAGAGAGGGTTCAAATTGGATGCTCATA
Organism: Adiantum capillus-veneris; assembly: GCF_014529385.1. Classification (NCBI taxonomy): domain Eukaryota; kingdom Viridiplantae; phylum Streptophyta; class Polypodiopsida; order Polypodiales; family Pteridaceae; genus Adiantum; species Adiantum capillus-veneris. The sequence goes on along the minus strand of NC_140948.1, from coordinate 50,146,215 downwards.
CTAGCAATGAGGCTGAATATGCTACTCTGGAAGCCGGATTACACATTTGTTTGAAGCATGGGGTTCGAAGGTTGAGCATAAAAGGTGATGCCTTGTTAGTGGTGAAGCAAGTGTTGGGTGTGTGGAAGAGCAAGAACACCTCATTGAAGTAAATGTGCTTCAGAATTAAAGGCCTGTTAAAAAAGTTCGAAGCATGGATCATCAGACACATTGAACGTGCTCTAAATGGAGAGGCACATGAAGCAGCTCAAGGCATGATTGGGGAGCTATTTGTGTTGAGGACCACTTTACCTCTTTATCATGGCCGGGAAAGTTTGGCTCAAGAAGAGGAGTTTTTGCTAATAGGAATCATTCCAAAGGAGATTCAGAAGTCTAGGAAGTATGGCTTTGTGCGTAGAGCATACAGGTACAAATTGATTGGTGATGTCTTATACATGAAAGGGGATGATCTCGTGTTGAAACGTGTACCTTGGCAAGAGGAGCTTTATAGAGTGTTGGAAGAGAATCATGAAGGCGCATGTGGTGGCCATTTTGCTCTAAAGATCACCTTGCATAAGATTTTGCAAGAGGGGTATGTATGGCCTAGTTTGCACAAGGATGTTCACCATTGGTGTAGGTCTTGAAATAGGTGTCAAGCATTTGGGAATAGAGTGTTGAAGCCAGAGCTACGAAAAACCATTATGGCATTTGATGTGTTTGAAAAGTGGGGGATTGATGCAATAGGCCCGTTACCTATCACAAGCAGGGGCAAAAGCTATATCTTGACGGCAGTGGACTATCTCTCTAGATGGGCAGAGGCTATAGCAGTAAAACAGATCACTGCAAAGGATGTGGAAAAATTTGTGTATGATGAAATATGTTGCAAGTTTGGGGTGCCATTAGAGCTACTTTCAGATAAGGGACCAGGATTTAGAGCTAGACTTCTTATGCACAAAGATGAAGATTAGGCACCAGCATACCACTCCTTATTACACGTAGTGTAATGGCTTAAATGAAATACTCAATGGTGAGTTGGTAAAAATTCTTTCTAAAGTGACAGAACCAAGGAAAGAATTGGGATTTGGAATTGCCTAGTGCATTATGGGCTTACCGTACTTCGGTGAAGACAGGTACAGCGTTTACTCCATTTCATTTGGTGTATGGAAAGGAAGCACTATTGCCTGTAGAGGTAGAGTTGCCTGCAGTAAAGATGTTAGAGAAGTTTCTTGGGCCGCCTAGTGATGCATTCAAGGAGAGGCTCTTACAGTTACAAGAGGTTCAGCTGGATAGGATGAGTGCATTGGAACATTACGGGCAGATGCAGGATAAGGCTTTGGCAAAGATAAATGAAAAGTTCAAAAGTAAGGGTATCAAGAAACATGACTTGGTTTTTCACTACAACAGTAAGCTGGACAACACCTTCCAAAAGAAGTTTCAAATTAAGTGGGAAGGCCCTATCAAGGTAGTGGAGTGTTTTCCAAATGGCACATATCAGCTGGCTAGCCTGGATGGTGTTCTACATAAGTCAAGGGTAAATGGATTGTGTCTTAAATTGTATCATGCTAGATTGATGATGGTGGAGCAAGATGAGCTGTCTGTGGATAAAGCAGTGTTGGTGAGGGATGAGGAGACCTGTGATGCGGCGAGTCTCATATCTCTCTTTGCTGATGCTGATCATGAATGATCTAGCAGGCTAGGGGATGGGCAAATTATGTCAGGAGTTTTTTGGAGCAAGGGATTGCACATATGTACATATACATGCATGGTGCATCAAATAAAGAATTGCCCATTTTTCAGAGCCAGGTGGTTACGTGGGGCCCACATGTGTACAGGTAGGACAGGGTGTACATAGTGCATCGATTTTCACTGTTACCAATACCACTGTGTTTTTCTACAATAAGGAGGAGTTGGTAGCGCATAAAACTTCTCGAGGAAGCTATCCGCGGGCCGACGACATGAGGTAAGCAGGTGCGTCAGATGGCATCGAGTGGCGTTAGGAGGTCGAACGGGGTCAATACTTGAACGCGAAGAAGTATGGACACGACGTGGGTGTTTTCTTCTGATACTTATGCAGAAAGGTCATCATGAGGACCACTTTTTGGGGCCACTTCACGTGGTTGCGGGATGCATTATTTGGAAAAACTGAGTGCCAGGTGTGCGGATGATGCAAAAAAGGTGACAACTATGCACTGCGAGGCCAGTTTTTGGCCTGTTCGGGCTCCGTTTGAGGTCATCTAAAAGGCCAAGGGTGCCCAAGTAATAAAGCTAAGTGTGGGAACTCAAAAAACAGAGAGAAGACCAGAAAAAACATGGAGAAGAGAGGAGGAATAGCCGCACATGTAGTTTTGGGGTTTTTGGAGCTTGTTTTGGCTGTAAACTGCTCATCCGAGGTCAGATTTGAGCACTTTGACATTGTAGACTGGGGTTTTGGGCCATTCCCGACGCGATCGCTGTCCATTTTGCCAAATTCCTCACAGATTTTTTGCTGTTTTTCTGTGTAATCTTCTCCGGTGAGTGAAGCCTCTGTTGAGCCAGCAGAGGATCACACCCACATTTCTGCTCACACTCATCATTTTGTAACCATTGATTGTAATAAATGTCTTTCCGACATTAATTTTGATTTGAGCCATTCATTAAGGAACGGGACTCAATTGAGTTTCCAGCTTGTAATCCCGAAGTAATTTCACTTGCTGATGTAATTAGTTAGAGATGTTCTCACCTCCAAGGCTGAGGTATATAAGCCAAAGCTTTTGTAACCTAAGGGGGGATTATTAATCAAAGTGAGTTTTTGGAGCGCTGTGACTATGTTTGAGAGAGAGAGAGAGAGAGAGAGAGAGAGAGAGAGAGAGAGAGAGAGAGAGAGAGAGAGAGAGAGAGAGAGAGAGAGTCTTATCTACTTGCTACGCGAGCTACGGAGCCGCCATTGGAGAAGCGACACCGCCATTGTGTTAGCAACGGTGAGAGCTACGCACAGATACCAAGAGTGCGCGCTATCGGCTTCTATGTGTGGTAAGTTCCTACAAGCTTCGGTGTGAGTTTTCTTCCAACTCGTGTGTCGGAATGGAGCGTGTAGCATATCTATAGAACCACAACGAGTAGAGCTACACATTAGTACCATCGGGGTCAATTTTCGGTCACCTATATTTTTTGGCCTGTCTTCATATGCGTTTACCGCACGGAGTGGTTATAGGTTGATTTTGCAGTTCAAGTCTTTAGGGTGTTGTTCTTACCTAGTGTATAGACTTCCCCTTGAGTTTGAGATCGATTCAATGATTCTAGATCCTGTTTCGTATAGCCTTCATTCATAGTACGGATTTCAGTCACTTGCGTATTTTAGAACTTAGATTTGATTTCCTTAGTAGTGATTGTCATTAGAAGGTCGAGTAGGTGATTTGACACCCACCTAGTTGTTTCCATGCGCCTACGGGTCAAGCTCCGTCCTCGTCTGACAAATTTTGTTGTTGGTTGAGTTCTCTCTATTTAGCTTCCGCTAGCGGCGTAACCGCCTTAACATTTGGCGCCGCTGCCGGGGACGAGAGCCCTAAGTAGGTGACCTTAGACTAATCCTACGAGGTGAGTCGTATAAACTACTTTGTATACTTTAGTTAGAAAAGATCTAGGAGTGGTAGACTCCGAAGATCTCGAGAGATACTAGGAAGTGGGGTATTCCTGGGTCTTCCGTGTTGACAGTATTTTTAGTTTAGGTTAGATTTGTTTGTTGTTTTGTTGGTGTTGAGTAGTTGTTGATAGAAGAAGAATTTGCTAGTTCGTGAGTGGCAGTGGATCTCTTTAAAATCACAATTACCAAACCCATTTTATGATTAGGAATAGCTTAGGTAGGACTTCATTTGATCCTGATCTAGAGCTAGTAATCATTGGAGGATTTGCTTGATATGGTTGATTGCATGTTAGATCTCTAAATCGTCGAGTTAGTAGTGAAACTTGCAATAAACAAAATTCAGAGAAATTTTCTGTGTATCTGGGAGTTGCTGAGCACTTGAGAAAGCTTTAGGAAGGATTCTGTGCCAAAAAACTGGAAATCTGCAACTTTAGACATCATATGCGTATGATGTCTAAATGACCAAACAGAGACCAAAACAGAAATTTTGAGTTTACCAAAGTGTTCAAAAGGGGGGTTATACCCTAATTTCAACTTAAAACAAGAGCATTAACACTCAAAGAAACCCAAAAAGACAAGCCGGAGTCCAAGAAACGCAAAGAATAGGAAATTTTGGATTCAGATCTTGTTTTTACATTCAAACTTGACAAAAACACTTGAAACTCAATTATAAACATTGGAGAAGGCTTAAAACCAAGAATAGTCAAAATCTGGGAGAAAAGACATCATACGCGTATAATGTCTTTTAGCACATCCACTACTTATTTTTGATATCTGACCTGACAAGATTGTTACAAACACTGCAGAAAGCATAAATATCAAGTCTTGACCCAAATTGATGAAAAAGATATCATACGCGTATGATGTCTTTGACCTAATTTTGGACATATTTTGATACTTTGCCAACACAGATCCATTGTAATAGCTGCCTAGAGGTTATATTTCAAGTTTCATCCCATGTGGATCACAATTGACCCAAAAAAATGTCAAAAGCGGAAAATTGCCAAGAAAAGCCTAAATTAGCCATAACTTGCTCAAACAGAGTTCAAACTGAATTTTGTGAGTGGACAGAGCATAAGGGGGCTACAGAGAGTGAGCATAACCAAAATAGTCCAAATCTGTGAAAAAAGACATCATACGCGTATAATGTCTTTTTCAGCATAACTGCAACAAAATTCTCACTTGATGAAACAGAAGTTGTCCAACTGACAAAATTAAACAATTGACCAAGTATCAATCAGTTTGGATCAATTCTGACCACAAAAACTTGGGAAAACAAATTGCCGAGATGGAAAAGTTAAAGTCCTTTAGGGGAATTGATGAATTTGAGATCGGGCGGGAATCTCCAAAATAACCAACCAAAACAAGGGCAACAAGCAAGTGTCATATCAACCGAGGGAAGTGTAAACCAAAGTTGGGTGCAACCATTAGAGCCGATCTTTGAAGGAAGTGTTTCTGATACTTCTTCGGAGAGATCTTACGAGATTTTCACCGAACACTTGGAACACTTGAACCTGAACAACAAAAAAAATATGGCAGAAGGACCATCAAACCCTTCCGCCACAATGAAGCTGTTGTTCATAAAATACCAGTACGACAATGAGCAAGGTGCCAAGATCTACAAAGATGGAATGGACCGCTATTGTGTAAAGATAGAAGATAGACCTAATGAGTTCAAGGACTTAGTGCCTGTGAGCTATAGCGGAGATAGATATCTAGATGACGAGGGTACCATGTATTTGGTAGTCCTAAACCCTAACATTGTGGACAAGTGGGGATTGATGGGCACCAAAGCCAAAGTAGATGAAGAACTTGAGGAGAAACCACCAATAATGAACTTCCCTGATGCGAGGTTAAGAAGAGAGAATGAAACTACAAGGATCAACACTGATAACATCTATGTGGGGCTATACAAATATAATAATGGGGAGCAATATCTCTATTATAGATGTGAAGAACCCTACACTGGAGAGTTGACAGACCAAAAAAGACTTTATGTCTTTACCTACACAGAGGGATCGGAAGTGAAAATTTCCGCTTACGACAAGTATGGGAGGCAATACTCAATAATGGGCAAGAAAGAATTAGAAGGATATACATACTTTGGGGGGCCACTACATCAGTATTATGTTACTTCTAGCTCACAAAGACCAGCACCAACAAATGGAGTGCAAAACCCAATGACAACAGGAGGACAAAGAACTCAGGCTGCTCACTCTTTCAGTCAACCTCAGTACTCGAAGCCCGGACCAATGGGATCATTACATTCCAGAGAGTCAATGGATATGAATCGAGGTAGTGCAGTTTTAATCCCCACGTATACCACTCCAGGTCCAAGGTTCGAAGCGGAACCATCACATTTACCTCATAGTAGTAGACTCAGGGCAGGGGAACCGACAAGGGTAACCCATGAAGTCCATGATGCTAGAGAAATCTTTAGCCGGGACACAGGAGCATTGAGATTGGTAGCAGACCATAGACGTATGAGACCATCTCAAGTAGCCAAGTGTATGCCAAAGAAGTATGGTGGTTCAGGAGATCCGTATGCACATGTGTCACTCTTTAAGCAAGTCTTAAGAACTGAGCAGATAACAGATTTTCATACACAATACGAGGGATTTGGTCTTACTCTAGAAGGTACGGAATTGACATGGTTTCAGCCACTGAACAGAGGGGGATTCCATGACATTGACCATTTGCTAAGAGATTTTGCTGAGGAATTCTCAAAACGAGGCACAATACGGTCTCACAAATATATGCTTTTAAACAGAGAGAACACGAAAAAGTGAAGGAAGCTTCACTTCGCTTCAAACAATACATTGAGAGATGTCCAGTACGTGAACGACCACAAGATGACAGACTATCTGTTCTCTTTATTGAAGGATTGAGAAACGACACTCTCAAGAAGGACTTGCACTTGAAAGCTTGTACAAGTTTCGAGCAAGTAATGAGAGAAGCATTGTACTTAATGGATAACTGTACGGTTTATGGAGAGGTGTCAGCGGATACAGATTTTGCATCCAGTAGCTCTTCCTCCGTAGCGAGCGAGACTACCACTAAAAAGAATGTTCAAACAACAACCATGCCAAATGTAGAGCAAATGATAGAAGATGCTCTGAAAAGGATGGCACCATACCAAAAACCATTGCCAAAACCACTGAAATGGTGTGCTATTGAACGAAAATGGACAAACCATCCAACAGAGGAGTGCTATTACAACAAAGAGTATGTAAGGGAGCGTCAGTATGAACCTCCTGCTCAATTAGCACCACCTCAGGTACATCCAGTACCTCGATACCCAACGGGAAATGTACCAGGACCTATGGGGATAGAAAGACCGCAACCGGTATTGGGACAACAACCACCTTTACCAGGAGCAAGACCAGTGGGCATTAGATATGCACCAACCTTAGAGAATCAGGAAGAACAAGCCTTAGTGCCTGTTCAAGCCTATTATGAAGAATCTGGTGCACACATGTCTCCAACTGTGTATTACCCACCAGAAGAACCCAAACAACCAGAACCATGGGGCATGATTGGGAATGTTGGAACACCAACAGTTACAAGTGCTTTGATGAAGAGAGATACAATTTGGACGCAAGAACATTGATGTTCATAGCTCATGGAGGGTTAACAGGACAAAGACCATCCTATCCACAAAGGACGAATCAAGTGGGACCAAGACCAGCACTAGGACCCTGTTACAAGTGTGGAGGTGACCATCTGATGAATGTTTTCCACATACGGAAATCATTAGAATTAACGCTTATTGCACTGAGTGTGGGGTTACTCACTTCATTGAGGATTGTTCAAAGAATCCAAACAAAGTGCAAAAGACGACATTGAATATGCTAGAAACTATTCCTACCAGCAGTGGGTCTGAAAATGAAACTCTGATACCAACGCAAGTTGTTACTAGAGCTCAAGCTAAGAAAACCACTAGAGAACCTGAGAATGGAAAGTTAGCGACTGAAGTGGTTAGTCAAGGACCGCGGAGTCAGAGAAACACATGGAAAGCTAGAAAATCACGCATGAAGTTGAGAAAAGAACGTGAAGACGCTATTCTAGATGAGGAACTAAAGCAAACTAAAGATAGATTAGAAAAACTTGAGAGTCAAAACGGGAAATGAGAGATGAGCCCGAAAAGAACGAAACAAAAGAGTATCAAAGAGACAACGAGCTTAAGCTCAGGGGGATCAGTGCTAGTCGACAAAGTACACAAACCATTGGATGCACTGATGAGAGCTTACGAAGCTAGGTTAAAGAACAACCAAACACAAGAACAGAGGTGGATGACATACCCAAACGCGGAATTGGAAAAGCAGAGACTTGAAATGTGCCAGAGAATGATCGAGGCTGCATAAGACTTATTAGAACCACCAAGAGAAACAGTGAATTGTGGAACGGAAAACCCAATTCAGCAAGAGACTATCATTTCACGGGTAGATGAAAAGACTCCCAGTGCACAAAAGCCTGAAAATACACACAAGGATGACCGCATAGTATTGAACACAACCGATTAGGAGATAGAGATTTTTCATCCAGTCATATAGAGGTCTTAAGGAAGAGATGAGGATTACAATGAATTTTGGAAACAAGTGAGAGAGGCAAACTTTGCAAACGAGCTAAGTTGCCAAGCTAATCAGACAAATTGGGAAAAGGACATCAGGAATCCTCCCATAGTGGAATTTGAGGCAGGATCTCAAGTGGACTTGGATCTGCAATCTTACTGGGGAGATGGGGGCTCTGTTAGAACAATGGAGAGCAAACCTCATTCACTGAATACCTTACCTTCATACTTAGGAGAGTATGAAGAAAAATCCGAGATTAGAGCACTTCCCTCACGAAGAATTTCATCAGAAAAAGTCATGGACTCGCAAGGATTGATAGAGATCTTGTCAACACCAGTGACATGCACTATCACTCTAGCTGAGCTTTTGAGGCTAAGACCACATATGTGGACCACTGTAGGAAAATGCTTGGAGAAATTTGGGATAAAAGACCCAACATCGAGACTGCAAGAGGGTATACAAGAGCTGAGCAAACCACAAAAGAACGCTAAGCCTGTACCCTTAAACAAGGTCGAGAGTATTGCGAAGGTGAAGAGGGGAATACAACCTTACCAGTTGAATTCCAAGGAGTGAACACGATGGCAATACTAGACAGCGGAGCTGGGGTAGCCATTGCTACAAAAGAAATCTGGAAAAAATGGGGGAAACCAGCAATAAGGAAGACTAGGTTGAAAATCCAATTAGTAGATGGACACATGGAGAAACCTATGGGGTTATTAGAGAAAGTCGTAGTAACTTCTTGCGGCATTGAATACGAACATACTTTTGCTATTGTTGATTTTTGCAAGGAGAATAACTATGATATCATACTGGGAAGACCATTCATGAGACAGTTGAAAATGGTCCAGGATTGGGGCTACGATCACATATACCTGAGAAATATGGAAACCACTACACGTGTGAACCTGAAAGACCATAGCTACAAAGATGTGAACCGAACACCGGTAGAGGAGTTTGATTCAGCTACTTTGGCGGGATCCGAATTTCCAGCTTGGTTAGGTAAGCCCAAGGAGTTATGGATGTGTGGAGCCTCGAAATGTGGAAGTCTGAGGCGAGAAGAATATGTTTTAGAAAGGGCTATCGAAGACGAAACTTATATAGGAGAACCCTTTCCAGAGGACATGCTTGAACCATTAGAATGGACACACATTCTAGCAACCCTAGATGTTTGTGCAATTTCGGATGGTCCCACAACAAAATTTTGCGACAAGGACGGGTACGACGTGGTTCCGTACTTCATGTTGAGAACTGTACTCGAAAAAGAAACTGAAAAGAACGATACACTGGAAAATGAAGATGAAGAAGAGGTGTTTCACGACATTCCCGATCATCCAAAGTGGGGAAATGAAGCAGACAACGAGTCAACGGACAATTCAAGCGGAAACGAAGAAACTATAACTGATGTCCGATTTTATGATTTTTTGAACCAAACTAAACAACGCCAGAAACGCTATAGAGCAAAGAGAAAAACAAAGGGGGTTAGAACCAACCCGATGCCTAGAATAAGAGGAAAAAATCAAATCCTAATGCTAGTAAAGGCAGAAGATTGTGTTAAGGACAAGATTTCTAGAAGAATGAGAGGCAATGATCAAAAGAGCTTACGAAAAGACAAAAGAAGCTCAAGAAATCAAGTTCAAAGGAATGAAACGAAAACTGAAACAGAAAAATCAGAAAAGAACAAGCGCAATAGAGAACACACGAAGTCCAAGTTAGAACGTAGAAACAAGTACAGAGAGCTCAAGAAAACTCTAAAAGAAGTTTGGACGACAGAAATTGAGAGTGGAGAGGACGAAAACGCCAAAATCAAGGAAAACATGGATGTTCCCTCTCACTACATGAAATTCACAATATCGGAAGGTGGTATTAACCCAACCTATTCGAGAGAGAAGGGAGAACAAATCTTATGATGGACCGGAGGATGCAAAAAAAGTTGATTTAGCAGCTCCAGGTGAGACACCTAGACTGGTGTACATAGCCACATATTTGTCTCCAGGCGAGGAAGAGAGACTTTTGAGTCTTCTCAGAGAGTACAGGGATGTGTTTGCATGGTCTTATAAGGACTTAAAGGGAGTTGACCCATCAATATGCCAACACAAAATCCCACTAAAACAAGACGCAAAGCCTAGCAGACAGAGACCATACACATATAATGAAACGTTTGCTAAGCGAATCAAAGAAGAGATAGATAAGCTAATGGAAGCTGAATTCATATACGAGATTGAACACACCAATTGGGTATCTCTGATTGTGGTGGTACCCAAGAAGAACGGAAAATTGCGAGTGTGTGTCAACTTAAAGAAAGTGAATGCTGCAACAATCAGGGACAATTATCCCCTGCCGATAACTGATCATGTTCTAGAGCGTGTATCAGGGAAAACAACATACTCCTTTCTTGATGGTTTTTCAGGATATAACCAGCTAGCCATAGCACCGGAAGATCAACATAAAACAGCTTTTGCAACGGAGTGGGGAATTTATGCTTATCAGGTTATGCCTTTTGGTCTAACCAATGCTCCAGCAACCTTCCAGAGGCTGATGACGCATGCTTTCAAAGAATACTTAAGGTTGTTTCTAGAAATATACATGGATGACTTATGTGTACATTCTCTTCTGAGAGATGAGCATCTAGAACACCTAAGAAAAGTATTTGAGAAATGTAGGACATATCGCATTTGTCTCAATCCTGAGAAATGTGTGTTTATGGTCCGACAGGGCAGAATTCTGGGACATATTGTCTCACAAAACGGAATATCCACGGATTTAGAGAAGATAAAAGTTATAGTGGATATGCCTAGACCAACCAATGCGAAACAAGTACAGAGCTTTATGGGACATTGCAGATATTATAGACGATTCATTTACATGTACGCTATAATAGGCCAACCACTTTACAGGCTAATAGTGAACTTTGAATGGACAGAGGAGTGTGAGGAATCATTCAAGAAATTGAAAGAGGCACTCATTACTGCTCCAGTCTTGAAATCACCAGATTGGGAGAAGATATTCCATGTGCATATAGATGCTTCGGCATATGCAATAGGATGCATTCTGGCTCAGCCAGAAGAAGGAAACATGGATTTTCCTATCTGTTACGCCAGTCGACAGCTCAACAATGCAGAGAAGAATTACACCACAACAGAGCGAGAGGGATTAGGAATGATATATGCTGTGAAGAAATATCGGCATTATCTTCTAGCCAACAAGTTTGTGTTTTTTACGGATCACCAAGCCTTGCTCTACCTAGTGAATAAACCATGCAATACCGGGAGAATAGTGAGATGGTTCATTATCTTACTGGAATTCGACTTCACGGTAGTAGTAAAGAAAGGAAAAACACATCTTAGAGCTGATCATCTTTCGCGATTGACGAATGGAGAAGACCCTATAGGAGTAGATGACAACATGCCAGATGCGTACTTGTTCAACATAGAAATGATACCGAAGTGGTCTCAAAATGTCGTTAGACTATTAACCTATGGAGGAGAGTTTGATAGAAGAGAATACAACCAGAAACATATTGCTATTCAGCAATCCAAGAATCTTCAATTGATTGCAGGAAGGTTGTATCAATTGGGAAATGATCATGTTTTACGACTATGCATTAATCCTGAGGAATATACTATATATCTGCACGAAGCACATGTTCAGGAATGTGCATTTCATTGTTCAAGAAGGAACACATATAGGAATTTGTTACAATTGGGAGTCTATTGGCCAAGAATGAAAGAAAGCGTACATGAATATGTCATTGTATGTATTGTATGTTCATCAAAACTTCCAGCAGAGTATTCGACATTATATCAGATAATGATCGCTCCGGAATGGAGTCACTATATTGTTGAATATCTCACAAATAGAACTTTCCTAGAAAGAACGTCAAAAGCTCGTCAGAAATCTGTAGAGACAGAAGCTAGAGATTATGCTTTAATAGGAGATCAACTCTATAAGAGAGGTAAAGACAACCAGCTTAGGATTTGCGCATCAGAGTCTGAGTATGTGATAATCCTGGACCAAGCTCATGGAGGAGTAGTGGAGGCCATTTCTCAGGTGATAAGACAACAAAACTTGTCTTAGCCGCAGGAATATGGTGGCCAACATTACATATGGACGCTGAGGAATACGTTAAACGGTGTGATGACTGTCAGCGGACCAAAGTACCACTTAAAAGAGATGATATGCCGCTTAGACCAATGATGGGGGCAAGAGCTTTTGCAAAATGGGGGATTGATTATGTCGGACCCATTTCACCTCTTGCATATAAGACTCATGCACAATACATCGTTGTGGCTAAAAACTATCTAACAAAGTGGGTCGAAGCAAAGGCAACTCAAAAAGCAGATGCCAGGACCACGACACAATTTCTATATGAATACGTCTTTGTACGATATGGATTTCCAATAGAAATTGTGAGTGATCGAGGCACACATTTTATAAATGAAGTGATAGAGATCCTTCTAGATGAACTTATGGTAATCCATAGGAAATCAGCCCCGTATCATCTACAAGCAAACGGATAAGCTGAAGCAACAAACAAAACCATATGCACGGTCCTTACGAAGATTGTATCTGAGTCGAGAACTGACTGGGACCAGAAGTTGCATTCAACATTATGGGCATATAGGGTAGCATATAAAACATCAATAGGAACGACCCCATATAACATGGTTTTTGGGCTAAATGCTATCTTACCAATAGAATTCTTGATTTCAACCTTAAGGGTGGCTAAGGATCTAGAGTGGACAGGGCACGAGCTTTCTGATAGAATAGATGACCTGGAAAATCTAGACGAGCTTCGCCTAAAAGCAGTAGCTTCTATCTACGCTCAAAAAAGGTGACAAAAGGAATTTTTTGATAAGCATGTGCGGACTAAAGAGTTTAAGGTTGGGGACTATGTCCTAGTTTAGACTCTGAAACAACATGCTAAGAAGCTTAAAAAGCGAGGGATGGGACCTCTGGTGATTAAAGATCTATCACCAAGTGGAGCCGTCAAGCTTGCTACATTAGACGGAGAAGAAATGCCCAATTGGATTAGTGGATGCAGAGTGAAAAAATATCTTTTGCCGCTAACCCAAGACATGCTTCTCAAAATACATCAAGAAAGGCTGCGTCTCCAGAAAAAGAAAAAGATTGTGGAGGAAGCGCAAGCCGAGGCGAAGGAAATAATGGAGAAAAGAAGACTACTGCATCAGAAACAGCGCAATGAAGGAGCAGTACGAATAAACGCAGTCAGTATAACAGAAATGGATAATGACAAAGAAGAACCCATCATTGAATGCAAAGTAGGAACCAACCAAATCAAAGCCAGAGTACTATTGGATTCAGGAGCTCAAACTAACCTACTTTCACTCAGTTTGTATAGACAATTGATAAATGACACTACATTACAAACTGCCAAGCAAGAGTTAAAGAGTTACTCTGAGAATTCAATCAAAACTGTCGGATGCACAGTTTTACATATACAGATTAACCAGTATGTGTATCCTCATATGTTTTACGTGGTTGAAGACCAAGCTACACAACATCCATTATTGCGAGGACAACCATGGCAGAAGCAATACAATGCAATGATTGACTGGAGTTCTAAATCAGTGCTTATCAAATACAAAGGTGAAATTCAATCAGTTAAGTCCACCAAAGGAGCAGTGCCAACTCCAAAGGAAGAATCCAAGAACAAAGGTAAACAACAACCAGAGAAAAAGAAGAAGCAATGGCAACCAAAAGTTTCTATACAACTGGATTGCTCTTCGGCGAGGAACTCTCAACATTGGATAAGGAAGACAAGCAATAATATAACAGCTCAACCTTGGGAAAAAATAGAGTCAAAGTTGGTATGGAGACCAAAAAAGGTTGTGCCAGAGAACACAAAGGTGGAAAACAGAGTCTTCAATACCAGACAACAGAGTGATTCCAGACAATCAAGGACAGTGAAACAGATCTGGATTCCAAAGAAGTTCATGACGGCACAAAGCTATAGCAAGCAAATTTGGATCCCAAGGATTTGTAAACAGGAACTCCCTTCAGTACAATCCACGGAAACTCCTAGGTATTTCAAGGCGAGGAAATCAACACAAAGAACAAAGCAGGTTTGGGTCGCAAAGAGTTTGTGGCAAGCACAAGCGAAGTGGAAGCAGATTTGGATTGTGAAAAAGAACAACAAGGTAAAGAAGAATCCATCTACTGATTCTACTACCGAAGTGCCAAAACCAACCCAAAACCCGACCACCAATCCTTCAATCAAACAAAGAGCAGCTTTATTGGAAAGACTGTTGTATCATCGCTCTACAATTGCATTGGGAACTTATGACCAAAACAACTACAATGCTTCGCCCACAGACACTTCATAGTCGTCCGGGAGGACTCAGACTAGGAGGGGGGGAGGTATACAAGTATACAGGAGCTACAAAGCAGCTATAAGCGACAAAAACAAAGAAAAACAAAAATTACATTACAAGGGCAGTGTCTTACATGATTTTGCAATTTTTATGTTTGATTGCGGATATTGATAATATTTATGCCCTTATATACCTTGTTTTGCAACAAGAAGAGATCAAATGATGAATTTGGGTCTCTAGACGTGTAAATATCACTAAATAAGAGTGTTTTTGGAGCTAAAAAGTGGAGAAAAGTGGTAATCCAAGTCCAAAAATCACAAATAAGTGTATATTCATATACACAGGGTTACCAGCTATTTATTGTGTATGTTTAGAATTTTTTGGCTTCAATTTGCTATTTTCCTTTATTTTTTATGATTTTCTTGATAAAAGTAAAAGAAAAATAAAAAAGCAGGTGAAACGAGATCAGAAAAAAGAAAAGAATAGATGGTGATGATCCTAATGACAAGGGCAACCCATGGTAAAAATTGTATAATTCGGGAAAAGTTGCGGAAAGCCCGAAATGATAGAATTTTGGCAAAGTGGACAGATTTCTCAGAAACGGGTCAAACGGAGTCCAAATTGAGAAATTTCAAATCCTAAAGTGCATTTCACGACGAGATAGGAGCACATGTCAAATTTGGTAACAAGTGATCCCGGAAGTCCAAAGTTAAGTATTTTTGACTTCACTTACAGGCTCATTTGCACTATTACCCACTTGGAGAGAGCAAAGAGCACACAAGAGCATCCAACCTTCTACAGCCTTCTACGACTGCTACAAGAGCTCAGAGGACACCAGACATGAGAGGTAGACTCGTTGCCATAAGCTTTTGATGCTTATCATTAACTTTTGTCGCGAAAACTGATCAAAACCAAGAAACAAGAGCAGACGGGGAATGCGGTAGAATGCTAGGTAGTGGCACAACCGCCTAACCAAACCTTGCAAGAACTTATAGGTGGGTTATCCTAGTATAGAAGATGGGTTTCTAACACTCAAAGCTCGAGAAAGAACGACTGGAAAAACCCTAGGTCAACAGAGCCTGCAAGAGGCAAACAGGAAAAAGTTGTCGAAACGACACAAAACTTCTCAGGAAGCTTAACAACATCGAGGGCAATGCAACCATGGAGTATCTCCAGGTTTGGACCACCAAAAGTGGGTCAAAACAACCGATTCGACGACAGACACACAAAGCGTCATTTTGGCATAACGGCTGAAATTGACGACCGAATGAAATGAAACTTCACAAGCAGCTTCAAGTAACTATCGATGACTTATGTTTGCAAGCAAAACCCAAAAGAAATCTGATTCACTTACTGATGGCGAAAAAGACGCTTTCGGGCAACCAAAAGGAGAAAGATGGAGAACGGGGAACCAAAGTCAAGTTCAACCAAATAGATGGCTTCACAACATATCCAATGAGCTGGAAATGCAACTCTCGAGAATAAAAGTTGAAGAAATTCAACTCCAAGGCAAAAAGACGACTTCGGAGACTGAAATGCCTATAAGGGGGCTTTTTAGCTAAACTGATGACTTTTTAAGTTGAAAACTAGTTAGCAGGGCTTAGGGCACTAGCACAAAGCATTCTTTGCACAAAAAGACCAACATTTCAAGAAAAGACATCATACGCGTATGATGTCTCACAGCATGAAGTTCACATCCATTTCAACATTTGAGTGCATAGCCTCACTCCACATGTTAATCACATCCTATGAACCAAGTATCATGAGAATTGGAGTTAGAAAACCCAAGGAAAACCAAAAAGACGCAAAGTAGGCCATAAAATTGATTTTTGGTCCTAATTTTGTCAAAATAACTCCAAACTCATTGAAACTTTGTAGGATTGTTGTTAAACACATCTACAAGCTATCTGGAACCAAAAAGCACCATTTTGACACAAAAGACATCATACGTGTATGATGTCTATTTACACTTACAGAGCCAAAACTGCTCATTTGTCATCATACATCCATTATATATATCTAATACATGCTACATATGAAATTTGGAACCATTTGGTCAAGAGGATCACCCCATTAGCCCAACTGAGGGAAAATCCTTCACCTAAAGCCTATTTTTGGCCCAAATCCAACATACTCAAGTCCAAACCAAGATTTGAGTAGGAACAGTCCTTCACTAGTACATGGGGAATCCACAGAACCAATCCCATGCAAAATTGATGAAAAAGACATCATACGCGTATGATGTCTCCAGAGCCATTTTTAGCCCAAAATCTATCCAAACTTCATAAATCCACTGAATAAGCCCATCTAAAGCCAAATCCAAGCTTATAGAGAAATTTGGTCCAAAAATACACTAAAAGACATCATACGCGTATGATGTCTCACTATGTGATTTTGGCACCTCAGGGCTTCAACCACCAAACAGAAGTGATCTACATGCCATTTGAAAGTGAACCACCAAGTTTTATCCAATTTGGATCATAAAATCCAATTCCCTTTCAAAATTTTGCCAAGAGCCGGAACTGGACTAAATTGGCCAAAACTTGACCAAATGGGATCCAAACTCAAATCCAAGCATATGATAATCATGTATACACTATCAGTTACAAGCACAACCAATATGAAGTCATTTTGACACAAAAGACATCATACGCGTATGATGTCTCAAGCATGATTTTGAGCCCATTTTGCATATTTTTTCACCTACCTTGCATCCTTAGGCCCTGAATAGCTCATGTTTCAATTTTCAAGTCATTTGGATAGTTAAAAGCTTCATTTCAGCTTTCAGTACTAAAAAGATGCTAACTTCTGAAATTGGAGTTACAGGATCCATGGATTCCACCAAGTCATCGGCAACGAAGAGAAAAAAACCGACAATCAAAGATGCTATTGCAGAAGCGGAACCATTCGACATTCCAGCAGAAACCCTCAAGCCAACCAAAACTTGGGTGGAGGAAGCAGTATTGGAGAAAGAGGGAATAAAGATCTACCAGGGGACTTTCAGAGATCCTCAAGGGCAAGCGGTGGATGTACTGAGGATCCCACAGGAATTGGTAGATTATAGAAGGTCAGAAGACATCAGCAGGTACCTGGAAAGGGCAGACTTGCACAGTTTCTTCACCTCGAGACCATCAGGTGTGGATACAAGAAGAGTGTACGAGTTGGCAACATCCATTCAGAAGGATGGAAAAGCCACATTGACAGCCATGGATGGAGAGAAGGTAGAAGTACAGATCACTCCACAACTAATTGCAGACGCATTGAAGCTGCACAACAAAGGGAGCTCGGTCAGGGAAAGAAGAGAGGCTATAGAGGTCTATGGGCCCAAGAAACAGAATGCGACCTATGGAGATGTGGCGGACCCAAGAGCGGCAACCCTTTGCCGACTATACAACCAATTTCTTCATGTTTGCACTAAAAGACCGCAAAAGTATACGACACCACCCCATGCCATTGCAACCACCATCACATGGGCATTAAAGAGCAATATGCCAAAATAGGTGAATTACGCTCAACACATCCACGAGCAAGTAATTGCCATGCACAACGAGAAGCCAAAATACATAGGAGGAGCGGAAATTCTGACAAGAATAGTTTATGAAGCTATTGGAGCTAGAGATCAGTAGCCAAAGGCTCCCTCCCAGAATGAGTGGCTTAGAGAAGCTGACGAGGAGGAAGAACAGCCCGAAGTATCCAAGGGGGCATCCACAAGAGCATGTCGGAAACTAGAAGTAGTTTCAGAACCTGAAGAGGATGTGGACGAGCCACTTAAGAAGAAAGTAAAGAAGAAGGTTGCTCCCAAGCAAACCAAAAGTCAGAAAGCAGCAAGAATGGAAAGATTAGTGGAGCAGTTTAGAGCGGAAAGAGCTCTAAAGGGTGACTTTGAAGAAAAGTGGGTGCCAGACCCCACTAAAGTCGGAACTAGCTCGGCCAGGCCACATATTGATCAATACGATCAATATATTAAAGCTTATGAGGAGTCAGAGGCTATTTTGAAGCAGCAACCTATCGAGCCATACACTGAAGAGGAGGTACAACAATTAAAAGCTGAGCTGAAAAAAGACGACAAGGGGAAAAGGAAAGTAGATGGGTCTACTAAGCCTCAAGAGAAAGATAGGCAAGCCGACGAAGGGAAAGCCAAGGAAGCTGAGGACAAACATCCCTCTATGACTGATGTACCAAGCCCGAAGAAGACGGAAAAATTGTGGAAGAGACCACAGTAGAGATGGACACAGATGTTTTGGAAAAGCCAGAAGCCGAGACCAAAGAAAAGAAGATAGATCCAGTTCAGCAAAATAGAAATGATTATGAGGATCTGGTAGAGATAGGATACACCGAAGAAGAGGCCCTTGAGGCAGTTTATGGGACCACCCTACAAAAACAAGATGAACGGAGAGGGACGGAGAAAAAGACAAAGAGTAAAAAAGAAAGTGAAGAGAAACTGGAAGAACCGAAAGTACTAGAAGAGCCAAAGCCAGTGGAGGTGGTGGTGGAAAGAGCTTTAGAGTTGGCAGATGATGATGAAAAAGACATGCACATGGTGCATGAACTGCTCAGCAAGATAAAAGAAAGGTCCAAGGCAAAGGAAGTAGAGATTGAGACAGCCAAACAAAGGGAAGCAGAGTTGCAGAGAAATTTAGAGAATGCTATGATTGAATCTGAAAGTCATAAAACATCACTCTATGACGCGGAAAACGAGAGAGACGGCTTGATACTCCAACTAGCTGAGGCTTCAAGAGAAGTAACAAGTGCACAGGAAGCAAGGGAGCGGATAGAGGATGAGTTGGAGGCGGCTAAGGATGAGCTCATTGAGCTAAGGGAAAGAGTCGAGCTCCAAGAAAGAACAATCACTAGACTCAGGTCTACCCCTAGAGCTAGCAGAGCAGGAACCGAACAAGAGGGAGCTATCGTACCAGTTTTGGAAGACCACGTCCGAAGCTTACAAAGAGAGCTAAGATTAGAGAAAGTGCAAAGGTTGCACATTGCGGAGGGATCATGCGCCGCAGAGGAGAGGCTCACATTCGAAAATCAAACACTACGGACAGAGAATGAGGCCCTCCGCAAACAGCTCCAAGATCTACAAGAGCAACAAAGAAGAGAGACAGAGACACCACACGAAGAATTAGGTGGAGCAGCCATAGAGCTACCAGAAACTGGAGAGGCAACCACAATTGAAGATCTTGCCCCACCTCAGGAGGTGGCCTCGACTTCAAGAATCTCTGAAGAAGAAGAACAAAGGCTCCATGACCAAATAGAAAAGTCAGCAGAGGAGAGTGCCAAGGCGGAAATGGAATGGGAGAGGAGACTCCTAATCTCCATTACACTTCAGGGACTAGACACAAAAGTGCTCCATGAACAGTGGATGCAACCCAGCCTGCCTTTCCCTTTGATGAAATTTGAAGTACTAAAGACGAAAAAGAGACTAGAAGGAGAGCAGTATGTCGCTCTTTACGAAAGCGACATCACAAAGGAGGAACAATCAAAGAAGATAGTAGATTCACAACCTAGATGGAGGAAAGGTTGGCTCAACAAATACCCAGCCTACCTCATCTACTTGGTGGAGGCACCAAAGGAGATCCGGGAGGATACAACCTTCTGCCCGGTGCCAAGAGTCAGAAACTCGAAAGAGCATGGCAGGATTGCAAAAAAGAAGCCAAATTGGCTTAATTATCCCAGGATGCCAGGACCAAAGGCAGGAGAGAGAATAGGTAAAGCCTACATGGTGAAAACCCTAACGGGCACCATCAAGCTCTTTACTGGCTCTCCTGACCTTTCATGTCAGATGCTTAAGAAAATCTGCAGGACACTCTTAGCTTGCATTGAAGTGTTCGCGCCAGATAAAGCCACGACCTCGAGTCTACTATCGACGGTCGACACGGTGTCTGATATGATGTACGATCTTTCATTGCAGCCTTCTCCAAAAGTGTTACACCTCCTATGCCAAAGGATTATGTTTTTGCCTAGATTCCACATGCAAACATTTGAAGAAGCTTTCTACACTGGCTTTTTCACCCACGAAAGCAAAATATTCGGCCCAACCTTGACCATCGGCAACCTACGATACGAATCACATTTGCAGATGCTCAAGACGACAGGACTTTATTGACCAAGCATAAAAGTCATGTCAGGGACGGCATGAACGCGGAGGGGGGGAGTGTTGAGCCAGTAGAGGATCACACCCACATTTTTGCTCACACTCATCATTTTGTAACCATTGATTGTAATAAATGTCTTTTCGACATTAATTTTGATTTGAGCCATTCATTAAGTAATGGGACTCAATTGAGTTTCCAGCTTGTAATCCCGAAGTAATTTCACTTGCTGATGTAATTAGTTAGAGATGTTCTCACCTCCAAGGCTGAGGTATATAAGCCAAAGCTTTTGTAACCTAAGGGGGGATTATTAATCAAAGTGAGTTTTTGGAGCGCCGTGACTGTGTCTGAGAGAGAGAGAGAGAGAGAGAGAGAGAGAGAGAGAGAGAGAGAGAGAGAGAGAGAGAGAGAGAGAGAGAGAGAGAGAGAGTCTTATCTACTTGCTACGCGAGCTACGGATCCGCCATTGGAGAAGCAACACCGCCATTGTGTTAGCAACGGCAAGAGCTACGCACAGATACCAAGAGTGCGCGCTATCGGCTTCTATGTGTGGTAAGTTCCTACGAGCTTCGGTGTGAGTTTTCTTCCAACTCGTGTGTCGGAATGGAGCGTGTAGCATATCTATAGAACCACAACGAGTAGAGCTACACATTAGTACCATCGGGGTCAATTTTCAGTCACCTGTATTTTTCGGCCTGTCTTCATACGCGTTTACCGCATGGAGTGGTTATAGGTTGATTTTGCAGTTCAAGTCTTTAGGGTGTTGTTCTTACCTAGTGTATAGACTTCCCCTTGAGTTTGAGATCGATTCAATGATTCCAGATCCTGTTTCGTATAGCATTCATTCGTAGTACGGATTTCAGTCACTTGCGTATTTTAGAACTTAGATTTGATTTCCTTAGTAGTGATTGTCATTAGAAGGTCGAGTAGGTGATTTGACACCCACCTAGTTGTTTCCATGCGCCTGCGGGTCAAGCTCCGTCCTCGTCTGACAAATTCTGTTGTTGATTGAGTTCTCGCTATTTAGCTTCCGCTAGCGGCGTAACCGCCTTAACAGCCTCTGCTTAACTTTGTGGTTGTATCTGGTGTATTTCCTCAATACTGTGTAAACTATTTGCCCCATTGATGTTGGGCTGAGCTTCATTGAGTTTAAACAACAGCAATTTGCCTCCTTTGAGCTGAATTGAGAGTGTGTGTGTGAGTATGTATGTGTGAGTGTTGAGTGGGCAAGTGAGAAATCTCTCTCTTCTCACTCCGTCTGTGTGTTTCCTGTCTCGGCTAGGCTGGTTGTGTAAGCCGAGTGGTGCCCCCTAGTGTGTGTGTGTGTATCTTCTTAAGAGTGTGTGTCGGGTAGTTATAGAGGCGCTCTGTGTGTTTTCCTCCCGCTCACAACGTCTTCTCGCAACAAGATATGGCTATGAATATTCTCGTCAATGGCTTTCCTTCTGGCCAGCGTTCTGTTCCTCCTTTCCAAGGTCAAGGATTTCCAGGCTGGAAAGCAAAGATGTTTTTAATTCTTGAAGGTGATGAACTTTCTGATGTTGTTCTTGGAAATCGTGTTTGTCCGCCTCAGCTTGTTGATACGGATAATGATAACGTGCTTATCGCTGAAGGACCTATATTTGAAGATTGGAATGTTGCCTATACGGATTGGCAATGATGTGATAAAGCATCTCGTCGGTATATTATTTCTTCTCTTACTAATTCCCTTTTGCTTGATATGTATGAACTACCTACTTTTCACGACGTATGGAAGTACCTTATTGCAAACTTTCAGAAGAAATCTGTTTACAGAAATACTTTATTTGAGAGGGTTGCTTAACAAGTTACAATATGAAGTTGGTACTGCCATGACGGAACATATTGAATCTTTCAAATCTATTATTAATCAACTTGCTGCTGCCGGTGATCCTGTTCCACAAAAGCAACTGATTACACTTCTCCTTGATACGGTGAAGGAATTTTCTTATGATAACATTGTTACTATTCTCTCTAGTAAAGATGGTCTTGATTTCGACCAAGCCTGCATGTCTTTAATTGAATACTCTCAACGTCAAGAACGTCGGAATGCTGGTCACGATAGAACTATGATTTCACAAGAGGAGACTGAGTCACAACAGATGGAACGTGCTTTTTATGCTCAAAGGCGTCCATTTAAACGAGGAAACCGCAGAGGTGGCCGTCGCGGTAATATTTTCTCTCGTCTCAAATTTCCTAATAAGCAATGTTCTTACTGCAACAGAAATGGCCATACTGAAGATGATTATTGGGCACGTCAATATGATGAAGAACACAATATTACCACAAAACAACCAGGTTTATCTAGAGACTCTTCTTCTTCTTGTTGTGAATATTGTGGACGATCTGATCATCCCACTCATATGTGCTATAAGCATCGATTCGACACAGATCGGAATAGAGCATATGCTACTAAACATCGAAACAACATTGTACCAGAAACAAGCTGCGTCCTATGTTCAATTGCTCCAGACAGAATACTTCATGTACGTGATGGATCACTTTTTATTGTCGATTCTGGTGCTATAGGAAATATGACATATCAGTCTAAGTGGCTCCATAACTATCATCCACTGCCAGTTCAACATGTTGTTTATCTTGCTGATGATACTACTTGTTAAGTAAAGGGTATTGGAGACTTATATCTTGGTACCTTATCTTCTTCCACTCGAATTTTGCGAGGAGCTTCAACGTAATCTTCTTTCAGTTGCTATACTTGTTGATCTTGGTCTATTTGTTGGATTTGATCATACCAAATGCCGAATTGAGAAAGATGGACAGACTATAGCCACTGATCCTCGAAATGGTAATTTGTTTGAACTCTCTCTCAACGATGCTGTAGCAAATATTTTCACTGCTCCAGGTGATCATGATTGCAAAGTATGGCATCACCGTTTTGTTCATGCTGATTTCTCAAAACTCCTTGATCTTCAACGTAGTGATCTTGTTCATAGCATGGATCTTAAAGCCCATCCCCATATGGGAATTTGTGAATTTTGTGCTCTTGGGAAACACAATCGTAAACCCTTTCCTCTTTCAAATACAACTCATTCTCATGACATATTGGATCTTGTTCATACTGATATATGTGGACCTCTACCTTCTTCGAGATCACAATATCGCTACTTCATTACTTTCATTGATGATTTCTCAAGGTATACGACTGTATTTCTACTTAGACAAAAATCTGAAGCCTTATTTGTTTTCAAACAATTCCACAAGGCTGGGGAACTTCAAACTGGTCGTCGCCTTAAGAAGCTTCGTAGGGACAATGGAGGCGAATATGTTTCTCGAGAGTTTGTGAGTTCCTGTGCTGACAGTGGGATTCATCATGAACACACTATTCCATATTCGCCTCAACAGAACGGTGTTGCTGACCGAAAGAATCGCACTATTCTCAATGCTGTAAGATGTATGATGATTCATTCTGGCTTATCTCGTGTTTTCTCGGCTGAAGCTACTTTGACAACAGCATTTATTCCGAATCATCTTCCTACTACTGCATCCTCTGGTACGATACCCATCACAGCATGGACAGGTGACATTCCTTCTCTATCTTATTTTCGAACCTTTGGATGTATTGCTTATATTCATGTTCCCAAAGAAACACGAACAAAGCTTGATGCTCCTGGTCTTAAAGTTATTTTTATTGGATATTCTGACACTTCCAAAGGCTACAAATTCTATGACCCTTCCTCCAAGAAAGTAACTGTGAATCGTGATGCTACTTTTAACGAACAGCTTATGGGAGGCTCATGGTCCATGGATGATTCTGATGATACTAAATCATTGCTTCAGGCTTTTCCATTTCTTTCAGAAGATGAAACTCTTCCTATAGAGAAACTTTCCTCTTCACAACCATCCATTCCAAATGTTGCCAATGATGATATTGATATTTTTGTTGATCTGCCTATTGATTTTGAACATGGCTCATGTCATGTTTATGATGACGATATTGCTAATAATGCTTTTTCTACTTCTGAAGATCTCGTTACTTATGATGAAGCTATATCTTCACCACAAAAGGATCAATGGCAAGAGGCTATGGAACGAGAGTACGATTCTCTTATCTCTAAAGGTACATGGATACTAACTGAATTACCTCCTGGTCGTACAACTATTAAATGTAAGTGGGTGTATAAGACAAAAGTAAAAGCAGATGGATCTTTTAATAAGTTCAAGGCGCGTTTAGTTGCAAAAGGTTACTCCCAAGTAGCTGGTGTTGATTATCAAGAGACTTTTTCACCAGTTGTTCCCATTACAAGTGTTCGAGTTTTATTGGCATTTGCTGTTCAATTTGATTTAGAAGCACATCAAATGGATGTGCGAACTGCTTTTCTTAATGGTGACTTGGAAGAGGAAATTTATATGGAATAACCAGAAGGGTTTGCTATTCCAGGTAAAGAAGACCTTGTTGCTCAACTCCATAAGGCACTATATGGTCTCAAACAAGCTTCGCGAGCCTGGTATACAAAATTTGATCTTTTTCTCACCTCTAAAGGATTCATCTCTTGCTCGTCAGACCCCAACTTATACATAAAACGCCAAGGTAGAAGTTTTGTGATTCTTGCTCTTTCTGTGGATGATACCATCCTTGTTTCCAATGATTTGGGATTTCTTCAACAAGTAAAAAAGTTATTGTCTTCTGCATTTGATATGGTGGATCTTGGAGAGATTCACTCTTGTCTTGGCATTCAAATCCAACGGAACCGTACAAAAGGTATTTTATTCCTTCGACAGTCAAAGTTTATTGCAGATACTATTCAAAAAATTGGTATGGAATCTGCACATTCAGCCAACACATCTTGTCTTGCGAGCTCTACGAAGAACACTTCTGACAATGGCGGTCAACTTGTCACAAATCAACCTTATGCTAACTTGATTGGATGTCTTCAGTTTGTTGGCATGAACACTCGTCCTGATATTCGGTTTGCTGCTAATTATCTTGGACAACATCTTGCATTTCCTTCTCTTAAGCATTGGTCTACTGCAAAGCGTGTATTGAAATACTTGAAAGGCACTACATATTTTGGTTTAGTCTATCGACGATAACTCACATCGGATTCTATGCAATCTCTTTCTCTTTTGGGTTACATAGATGCAGACTGGGCAAGCTCACATTTATCTATGCGATCTACTAGTGTAAATTGCTTCTTTATAAATGGTTGTCTTGCTTCTTGGACCACCAAGAAACAACGTTGTGTTGCAGTTTCTACGACTAAGTCAGAATATGTTGTGGCAGCACTTGCAGCTCGTGAGTTGATTTGGCTTCGACAAATGCTGGTTGATATTGGTCACTCTCCTCTTTCTAGCACACCCTTGCGGTGTGACAACCAAAGTGCTATTAGTCTTGCAAAAGACTATGTTCAACATAATAAGTCAAAGCACATTGCTGTCCATTATCATTATGTCAGGTATGAAGTACGCAAAGGAACCATTATGGTTGAACACTGTCCAAGTAACCAGATGATTGCAGACATTATGACCAAAGGCCTCAACGAGTCATGTTTCATCATCTTGCGCTCGGAGCTTGGCGTTGCTTCGGCCTCACTCTTTCTAGATTAGCTTCTTTGCTATTGTAATAGCTTTGGACATATAACATTGTAATCTTTTAGGTACCATGCACTATGCACATTCCACATTTGCACATTGTGATATCTAAGTCACTTGAATATTTATACATAGATGCACAATTCACTTTCACATCATCACCGCTGGTTCATATTTTCACATTGTATAGGGGCTTGGGTTTTTCCCTTGAACTCCCCAAGGGTTTTTTCATCCAAAGCTAGAGACCTTTGTTTGAGTGGGGGTGTTGAAGCTATATATAGCTCACTCTACTGAACTTGGTCTCACCTATATATTTGTATCTTGTCCTCAATATGAATCAGTCTTTGGGAGCGTATATGGTGTGTCTCTTGTCTCGTCTCTCTCTCTTTCTCTCTACATCTCAACACACATAATCTAAGTAAAACTAGTCAAAGAGTGTGTAGCATAGTGACTAGAACCATACCAAGGAGCCACTTTTGTTGATAACTAGATGTACCCTCAATGTGTCTTAGTTTGACTTTCAAACTATGTGCTCAATAAGCATGCACTCTGACTACTCTTCTAAGTCCGACCCATCTAAATTACTCAAAAAACATGGCTATAAAGTTGTTCTAGGTTCTCTGTGTAAATTTTCATCTATACAAACACTTTAGAGCTTTCATCCCTCAACAAATGAATTATAATCACAAAACAAGCAATTGATACAAAGCAATCTTGGTTATTGCATGTATTTTGTAGCTATTGACTCACAAGTTCGAGGGCATACTCTTTTGGGAAGCCATGATTTTGAAACACAAAAAATTCCTCTCATTTTCCCCTTTTCTCACTTCCCCCCTCCCTTATTTTTAAGCTTGAGAGATAAGTTAATGAGGGCCTGCCCCTAACTTATACACTTTTGTAACTTGTTAAAAAAAACCTCTTCCCTACACTTACGTGGTGCGGTAATATTTCCATGGTGAATCCCTCGGGGCTCACGCACAACCATAGAGAAAAAAATGAAAAAGCTCCCCCCCACAAAAAACTCCCTTTTATATGGGATTATAAAAGCTTAAAAATATAAAAACCTATTTTAGCTAGCTCATGCAGCTCTCAAGGAGCTCCTTTTAGATTTTTTTTGCATTGCATACAAGTGTTCACTCTCCATTTAGCATGTGTTGCATGGCTCATACACCTCCACTACTTTCCCATTTCAACTACATGTGAAACACCACTTCGCCACGCCAACTCAACGACATTCCATTTTCCATCTCTTTCACTTTGCATATAAAGCATCTCTTGAGCCCCAAGGGAGCAGTCATGGCATCGTGTCTGTCCCTGTGGGACCCCCCTCCTTATAAAAAATAATTGGCCCATTTTTGCACACATTGAAGGAAAGCACCCTCTGCCAATGTTAGGAATTGGATCGAGCTAGCTATGGTGGATGAAAGAGAAACATAGATTCAATGTGTGTGTGTGTGTGTGTGTAAGCAAGGTTATCACTCAAGTGAATTAGGTTCCAAGATAGAATTAGCTTGGAATCATAAACACAATCTTGAGTATTGACTTAGCTTAGCACAAGCTCACCATAGACAAGCATGTAGTGCAAAATAGAGTTTTTGTTTATTCATTCATGAAATGAGCTTTAAGTAGCTCTACAGCCTTGCTCCACAGTATGTGGGATAAAGCCACTCTCTTCAAACTCACACCTTAGGACAAATCTCACACTTTACAATCCTCCCCTTGAGGTTTGGACTACGACAAGATACTGAAGATGCATGATCCACACAGGCTAACAAAATCCACATAGGATGGTGATATCCACACAGGAAAATAAAGTCCACAAAGGATGGTGATATCCACACAAGAAAAATCCACAAAGGATAGTGATGTCCACACAGTTTTCCCCTACAAGTAGAGAGTCTGCATCTTCAAAATGGGTCTTCATAAAAGACAATGTTTCTCTCGTCTTCATCCTTTTTGTCTTCTACTATGTGAGCTGATCCTTTGTCACGTCTCTTGCCTTCGTTGCTTCTACTGTTGCTGCTGCTTTCTCCACTGCTACTGCCTCCATTTGAGTAGCACCAAGAAGGAGGGTGTCCCTTCCTACCACATTTGTTGCAAGGTTTGTTTGTGTAGCAGTCTTTCACTACGTGTCCCATTCTTCCACATTCATAACACTTTATTCTATTTGTCGATGTTGATGGCGAATGCCTTCCCCTTGAGGATGTTGCAATAAAAACTCCTCCTGATGAGGTGAGTGAACCTCTTTGCTTTCTTTCTTTTGCTTGGACTGAGTTGATGACATCTTGGAATGGTGGTGCTAGTTCTTTTTCTTCAAGAATTGTGACTAAGTGGTCATAAGAAGGTGGAAGTGCACTTAATAGTATGGCCACTTTGTCATCTTCTGGTACTTCGACCTAGATGTAAGTGAGCTGCAAGACAATGCTCTTAAGCCTATTCACTAGGCTAGCAATGTCCTCGCCTTCAATCATAGTAACTTTGTAAAGCTATCTTTTAAGACTAACTTTGCTTCTTTTGGCCAAAATTACTTTCTAGGACATGCCAAGCATCATGTGCATGCTGACATTCATCTATGAAATGCACGTAGTTGTCATGCAAGGAGGTGATGATGATTGCCAATGCTTGTTTGTCTTTGGCCAAATTCTGTGCGCTTGCTGTGAGTGTAGATGCCCTAGTGTGCACTCCATCGGGTTTGGCTTGTTGCTCTAAGGCACTGCTGATGACAGACCACAAACATTTTTTCATAAGGTAGCCTCTTAACTTCGTTTGCCAAGTGTGAAAGCCCTCTCCGTTGAATTTCTCTATTCCCTTGTCCCCTATTTGTGCTGATAGAGGGGTCTTAGCTTTGGAAGCTCTCCTAGCCAGTGTATACCTCTTTACACGAGCACAATCAATGATAGAAAATTTATTTGCAAAATTTTGTACTTGGTTGCAATAATTTTTATTTTAATGTCTTCTTAATAGAATGTGAAGTACCTCTTCACACAAGGTGAAGTCACCCTTCACATACACCTTTGAGTTCTTCTTTGCTGCCTAGAATGAGCCTTTGAAATTGGATTTGGATACCTATGGAGCTCCTTTTTAAAAGCTTGAAGGTGCTTTGTTTGATGACCACCTTTAAAGTCTGGTGTAGAAGCTTTGAAAATCTTTGCGGTTTGAGGGGGCTAAAATGACTTGAGAGGGCTGGCCACACAGTGGGAACAAGGCCTTGAGCTTGGGAGCTTTGAGGTCTTGAGGTAGTAACCTCGCGGGACTGCCCCCTTGAGGGAGTTGGAGGTTATGGAGACACTTTCTTGATTATGCTTGTGGGAGCAGGCTCTTAAAAGGTCGGGGCTCTATTCGGACATCGGGCAGGGTGGTGGGAAGGGGGGCCCAAGAGGGGAGGACCCTAAATATTTAGAGAAAAGGATTGAGCG
Organism: Adiantum capillus-veneris; assembly: GCF_014529385.1. Classification (NCBI taxonomy): domain Eukaryota; kingdom Viridiplantae; phylum Streptophyta; class Polypodiopsida; order Polypodiales; family Pteridaceae; genus Adiantum; species Adiantum capillus-veneris. Next base: position 50,116,638 of record NC_140948.1, on the reverse strand, counting down.
CGCGGCACGTGGCCAGTCGGTTAGGCGCGATCGGACAAGCAGGGGTGCTGGCGCAGGCAAGAGCGGACATAGCAGGAACAGGCGTGGGCAGCCGGCCCGAGTCCATTCGGACCCGAAATTTTTATGCAAGATAGTTGAGCGCTTTTTTTTTCAAATCCGGCAGTGGGCGCCCCAAGTGTGGGTGTGGCCCTTCGCCTTTAAAATGGTCAACACCCTATAATAGGGTTGCTTCTCGTCGCGGGTCCAGGAGAAGGTGTTTGAGCATTTAATTTATTAACTTTACACACACACACACACACACACACACACACACACACACACACACACACACCTAAACACACTTCCTTGTTGTAGAACACAAAGAAATAGGAGCATAAACTCTAAAAAAAGGTTCAAAATTAATCAAGAAATTATTTTCACATGAGATGTCCAATTGGAGCATGGGAGGATGCATTGCGAAGCTCATGACATTGTCTATGGATGCTCATAAGTGACAAAGCAAGGTAGTGCCGTACTTGGGGGAAATGGAACACAAAAAATGGTAAGAAAAATATTGAGAGAAACACCTAATAATTAAGCATAATACTAATTAACCTCAGGATTAGCCAGGAGAGTAGTGGCCCAAGGGAATCAAACCCAAGAACGTGCTCACATTGACTAAATTAGTCACAAGGTATGCAATGGGAAGAGAAGAAGAGAAATACCAAGGATCCTAATGATGATTAGGAGATTCCAATCTAACTAACACACAAAAGTACAACAACAATCCTAGCTAGCACACCATAGCTCTGATATCAAATGTTAGGAATTGGATCGAGCTAGCTATGGTGGATGAAAGAGAAATATAGCTTCAATGTGTGAGTGTGTGTGTAAGCAAGGTTATCACTCAAGTGAATTAGGTTCCAAGATAGAATTAGCTTGGACTCATAAACACAATCTTGAGTATTGACTTAGCTTAGCACAAGCTCACCATAGACAAGCATGTAGTGGAAAATAGAGTTGTTGTTTATTCATTCATGAAATGAGCTTTTAAGTAGCTCTACAGCCTTGCTCCATAGTATGTGGGATAAATCCACTCTCTTCTCCTTGACTGACACCTTAGGACAAATCTCACACTTTACAGCCAATGCCACATCATCATCAAATAGCAGTGTCGTGGACTACAATGAATGACAACAAGGTGTCTCCAATGGCCAAACCACCATAGAATGGACAATAGAGCCACCATCTACACCGCATGAATAGTGTTAACAACGGCCTCCATAGCGAGAAACTCATTAGGAGCTCCATGCCCTTTGGATGCTCAATAAGTGCGCCCCATGATGGATTTATACCCCGTTCCCTCCGCTTTGAGATGTGCATGTGGATCTATAGACCCCTGCCACATGTCACCCGGTGGCCGCTTCCACCTCAACCCTCATGCAACTTCCTTGAAAGTCATTAAAAAACCCTCCTTTGCAGTGCCACTTTGACGTGCAATAGTTCTCGGCTTATATTCCCTATGGAGTCATAATGAGATCCCATCCAAAGCCTCAATTTTTTTCCACAACTCGATACTGTTGTCGTGCAGCAAATTGACTCCAACATGACCTCAAACCAAGTGTCCAAAATCGACAAAAACTCATCTGGCACTGCTCCACCATGAATGGATTCAAACTTATTTTTCATTAACTTTATGCTGTGAGCTTTGTGTACAAGCTATCACTTCGTGATATCTGCACACAGCGCACACTACCTCTACAAGTCCCGTCAACATTAAGAAAATCTTAGATGGAATATTTCTCAAAGTAGTCAAACTTGCTCAAAACCGGCCCGTGCTAAAATTTCAAAGCTTTGGAGCCTGACAACCGTGATTCCGATTGTCAATCCAAAATGATCAACACGCTCCACATTTCAAGCTCTTCAAACATACACTTCAAATCATCCCTTGCCAAACCTGCATTTCATACCTGCTTTATTGCCCCTGTTGCCTGCACCTGCTAGCTCATTATACATGCTTGTGCCATCTCTTGTGGTCAGCATACTTGACCTGCACCATCATTGCCCACCCCCCTTGTCGAACATTTATGTTCAACCACAAAAAAACATTTATTTTTCTACAAATTGCAAACACTAGAAAATCCTTGGACAAAACCAAAACATATATACAAAGTCTTATTCCAACCTACCAAACCTCAAGTGGGTTGCCCCACCCCTTGCATCACATAGTTTTGCTTGGATAAAAAACCTGGCACTACTCTCTTCCATCCACTTGTAACTGCTTCCCATTGTGCTTTATCCTAACACATAGAACTTTATGCCTTTTAAATGCCCCTAGCATACCTTTATCACCCAAAGAATCCACCTGCATCCAAGCACCTTCAAATAGAGCACCATTGTGCTCATATTTCTCAACAATCAGCTGACATACCTGACACTCCCTCCCAACCATATAAAGTGCAGGCCTCTTCCAAGGACCCATGTACCTGCTTAACCATCAATTAAATAAATGTATCTACCAACCAACTTGTCAACTAGAGCTCACATACCTTCAAGGGAAGCAAAGCCACCGCCTGAGATTCTTCTTAATCCACCACATATCCTCCTTGATGCACTGGAATGTGCACCATCTTTGGCTCCACGATCTCTTCTTTACTAGCAATGCACCATCAAGCCCTTTCTCCTCAACGGTTGGTCCTTCAAGATAGAAAAACTCCATCTGCTTGTTAGATTCAATTTCCTATTCTTCAACCACCTCTTCTATTGCTGCATCATGATCCACCAAAGTAAAGAGAAACTCTTCCCATACCGCATCATCCTGGTATTCCTCCATAGAGAGTCACCTCGTCCTTTTTGGCAAAGTTTTGTACCTGTTGCACCATCACAACACACTCCACTGCCACTTTCACCAGCATGGCCGTTAGCATAGCCCCACATACAATTTTTACCTGCATACCCTCACTGATGGCCACAGACTCCTCCACTTGATCTCCATCAAGCATACTAGCTTGCACTGCTCCCCTAGCACAATTCTAAGGAGCCTAAATAACCATACCTTGATTTGGCAGCACATCTCTTGCCTGATCTGGAATCACCTTCACTTCTACAATTGGAGCAGATTTGGCTGGCATCCTTGACATGGAAATTGCTCTATCTCCCTACAACCACAAGACCCTTGATTCTTCCCACGCAGATCTCTATCAAAGCCTTATTAGGAATATTTGAGGTCATATTTGGGCTTTGTAAGAAATTGTTGATATGGCACAACTTTCGAAGTGGGGACCGATAATATTTTTTCAAATAAGATCCAAATTTGTCAAAGGTTTGATATTTAGATCTAATCTTCAAATGCTATCTACTAATATATAGCATGCATGTAATAGACATTTCCTTCATATAAATCCGGAAAACGGTGATTTGAGACTACCATAACAGTAAGAAAACTAGTTGATTGAAAAAAATGGCATAATTTTCATAAAAATCATCCAAACTTCTTGGACCTTGGCTCTTTACAATCCATTTTCACAATATTTCCGATGATAGGTCATATCATAGGGTTTTGAGTAATATTTAGAGGGATTAATGGATTGCTATCTTTTGTGTAGCTTTGATGATGTGGCACCCTTAAAAGGCACAAAAATGAGCTCAAAAATTTCCAAATGGCTCTTTAAATCTTGCAGTCTAAAGGGATAAAACAAGTACAAGGATCCTAGGCAGGGAGGTGGCAATTGATGTGTATGACTGATGCGATTTTCTAGACCAAAAGGGCTTCAAAGTGGACCAAATGGGATGGTAGGTGAGGATGTTCACATGTCTAGTTTTGGTAGGTAAATAGGAAGTTCTCGTGTTGTGGAGCATGCTAGTTTTTCTAGATTGAGAATCAGATCCCAGATGAGCAAGTTATGGACACTTGAATGTTTGCTTGGGGCCATCTAGGGGACAACTAGTTGGATTGCATCAAGAGGCGTAGAATCTCGGAGATTTTGGGTCTCAACCAAGGTCAACAATGTAGTGTGCACTATATCAGGCTAACAAGAATTGACAACTTGTTAATCGGAACCTGGATTGGGAAGATATTGCAAGTGGAAGTTTATACCAGTTGACTACAAGGCAATGCTAGATGGACTTTCCACTTTTTGATCGCATCGCTTGGCGGGCCCGAGAAGTTCAAAATGCTTTGGGATTTTTGTGGGCTAAAGATGAGAATGGGTGTTTTCATGAGGGATTGAGGGCTTGATGGTTGGAGCTCTGGGTAACAGTTGGAAGGCAGAGAAAGCAAGGGGAAAAGAAGATTTTTCAGGTAATGTTTGTGAAGTTTTCTTCAAGCTTGGCGGGCGAATTGAGGAGTCACTTCCACCTGGCACAATGGATTTGTCCGACATTTGCAGGCTTGAGCAGGATGGCATGGTATATAGGCCAAAGTGGTGCCCCCCTTTTTAGAGTGCAACTTGGAGAGAGAGCTCTCCCTTGGAGCTATGAGTTCTTTGGCTATGGTGGTGCCCTTGCGGGTGCTGTGCAGGGCGGCAGTGGTGGTAGTATTGATGATGTGCCAATTCCTTTGGGGTCCGTACCCACATGCTTTCAAGTGTCCAACACTTTGATTGAAGGGAAGTACACCCAAAGGGGTTGTCACGACGCCGTGACATCCCCTGGGGCTCAATGAGGTGATTCTCATGCAGTGCTATGAAAGATAAGGTGGGATGTTGACGAGGTGTCCTCACCAAGTAAAGGATGCTAAATGTGGTGTGTGCAACAAAAAACAAAAAAGACTAAATGAGCTTCTTGTGAGATGCAAAAGCAAGATAAACCCCCTTCTTTTTTGTTTTTTTGAAGGGTAGCTCCATATAAGAGGATTTTTGTAAAGTGAAAGGGGGCTCTTTTTTTTGGAAGCGGTGGCTTTTTTTAGCCAAGTCTTGGGAGAATTTTGGATGTGGAGAAGAGCAAGAGGAGTGTGCTTGGCTTAGCATAGTGGTTCTCTTGTAAGTTTTTTCAGATGAGAAGCTTGCAATTGCCTCATTTTTGTGTGTGGTTCCCCACTCCCCTTTCTTGTTTTTTTTGTGCTTTGTTGAGTGTTGTCGGTATCGATGTGGTTGGGTCAACCCCAAACCGAGGTCTGTGTGTGAAAAGTGTGTGTGTGTGTGTGTGTGTGTGTGTGTGTGTGTGTGTGTGTGTGTGTGTGTGTGTGTGTGTGTGTGTGTGTGTGTGTGTGTGTGTGTGTGTGTGTGTGAGAGAGAGAGAGAGAGAGAGAGAGAGAGAGAGAGAGAGAGAGAGAGAGAGAGAGAGAGAGAGAGAGAGAGAGAGAGAGAGAGAGAGAGAGAGAGAGAGAGAGAGAGAGAGAGAGAGAGAGAGAAGTTGGTGTGTGTTTGCAGTGTGGAACAAAGGTTTTGTGTGGGTGGAATCTACTGGAGCTTTTTGAGAAGTATCTGTGTGTGTTGGTTTACCAAGACGGGTGTGTGCATGTATTTTGTGTGGATTTTGAAGGTGAATCTTAGTGGTTAGGGGTGCTATGTATATCTTGGGCTATAGAGCGGCACTTATGTTTGTGTTCTGGGTGTGTTTCCCTTCCCCCTTTCCAACTCTTCAGCTCATTTTGTTTCCTTGAATTGAATGCATGGCATCATCTTTTTATAGCTGAATTATACCTCTATCATTTCTAGATTCTCTTTGATGTCAAACTTCTCTATAATTCTTATGGACACATCCTCATTTGCTGGGCAGACAGGGGACATATCTTCTAGCTTAGTCTTCTTTTCTTTGTGAGGTCTTAGCAATCCCTTTAGTCTATGGAGGAGTCTTTTGAGTGTTGGAAGCTTCATCTTGTGCCTGGTATTGCTCCTTGAGATCTACATCAAGTATGTCTTGACCTTCATGTTTAACCTAAGATTTCCGATTCTATTGAAAAAACGGACTTCAATTTGAGAGAGGGGTAGGGTAGATCCTTTTCCTTGCTCTAGTTTATCAATAGGAGGTGGAGCTTGAGGTGAAGATGGTGTCTTGGAAGAGGTTGTCTGCCCCATTACCTCCACTTTATTTTTTGTAGTTGTTTTAGGAGCTATCTCCTCATGTTGTGCTTGTGGACTTCGAGGGGAGTCTAGAACTGAATCCAATTGTGTTGTCTACCACTATCTCTTGGACTCCTCCTCTTTCCTCTGTACCACTTTCTGCTTCAGCTCCTCGTGGATTCTTTTTCTTGTAGATATGACCAATTCAATGTTAGATTTATCCTTTTGTATTATCTCTTGTTTGAGCTTCTCAAGTCTTGCATTTAATTTTGCATCCTCGGAGTCGAAGGAAGAGGACACTTGCTATGTTTCCTCTGCTTTCTTCTTAAGTCGTTCCTCCCTTAACTAGTGAGCTTCTTCCATATACCTTTGCACTTGTGTTTTGAGGATGTGCTCTTCTTGTTGAGATTTCTTTAGGATAAGTGTTATTTCTACATCCTTCTTCTTTTAATGACTGATACTCTGATGGTAAGTCTTTCTTTCTTTTGATTTCTCCTTCAAGCTCAAAGTCTCATTTCATTGCTTTGCTATTTGTTGTCAATGATTTGAATTTGGTTCCGTCTACTATCTGGAACTTTCTAATGAAAATATTTGCTAGAATTTGTTATAATTTCTCATCTATGATATAGCGTTTTTTATTGGACAAGAAGTCAAAAATCGCGTATGGGGTTGCTTCCCATTCCTTTTGTGTATGTTCCTAAGGCATTTTACTAACAAAATTTATTTTTTTTGTGCCAAAAAACTAGTTGAAAATTTGTCAAAAAATTCACTTTAGCGCAGACTTGACCATAAATTGAAAAATGAGCATAACTTAAGCAAAAAAGGTCCAAATTTGAGCAAACTTCACCAATGTCTCTAGGACAACTATAGGCACTAGGTCAAATTGGTTTAGGTCAATTCTGGGCAAGAGGTACATGGATTGTGATCCATGTTGGAACTCATTTTTGAGTGACCGTGGTACCATCTAATTCAACATGATGAAGGGATTCTATGGGTGCAAAATCTTGTGATTTGGATCTTTGGTTTGCACTCTATGTCAAATTTTACAATTTTTTCTGCAGACCTAAATAATTTTGGGATTGTCACAAGGGTTTTGGTCCTCAACTGACTTGAAAATCTAGGGTTGGACTTCATATGGCATCTGGTCATGAGAACTGGGTCCAAAAATCTAGAAAAGATACATGGATTGTGATCCATGTTGGGTCATGTTTTGGGCTAAGACTTTGTGGGCATATTACTATAGCTAGTCTCAGAACATTGCAGGTGGGATCTTTTCAATTTCAGAGCTAAATTTACCAAGTTCACCCAATTTTGTAGTTTATGGCCCTATTTTTTTGACTTTTGGATGTTGATTAACACCTTTACTTCTACATGTCCTTTAAATCCCACTTCATCTTGACTTTGAATGTGTTGACAGGCATATCAGAATGTCAATTTAGTAGTTAGTCGGAAGTGCTTCATCAGATATAGTTAGTCGGATGTTGTTTAAATTGGATATTTAACAATTATGATATATCAAGACTGAGGTTGTTATTACCAATCTGTTTTGTATGGTGGTTATAAGTCGGAGTTGTGATAGCGCAGTGCTATTGAGAGATGTTGTAGCTCTTCTTGATCAATGAAGCACTCTTGTCATCTTAATTGTGAGTTATCAATTTCGTCTATCTCTTACCTTCAGTATGATGTTAGTACTTATGTGTATTATTTCCGAGTTATGAGTTGAAAGATTTGTGATGTATTAATATTTTCTGTGTTGATGAACCACAACACATTTGGCGATCCTGCGGGTTCAGTTCTCTTGGCTAAGGACGTATGCAGTTATCAGGTATTATTCTTCGGTTCATGAATCTCATTCTGGTGATAATGCATGTCCAAGCGAGGTAGAAGACACTCTCGTATATATTACACACGAGCTCAAGCCAGAGCAGGCAATATAGATCCATTCCACTATGAGGATGTGATTGTTGATGAAGAAACCGATCCACCACCTCAAGAATGGTTGGTAAATTATGGGGAAGAGGGTTTTGGAGCAGCAGAGGACATGGCAGTGAGGCAACTTGTGGGGGCACTACTCTTGACAGGAGGACCTGCACGAAGTAGAAGGCGACTCCAATTTGACCCATTGAGGGGATCTAGCAGGCAAAGACCTGTAAGAATCCCAAATACCATTCCCATGGCTCAACCACCTCCTAATCCACAGATTAAATCCGCCAAATTCAGAGGGAAGCCCAAAGAGGATGTAGATTGTCATGTAGCACAATTTGAAACCCGCTGGCAAGCAAGTGGATACCAGGTGATGTTTCCAGATCCTATAAAATTACATCAATTTGCAGCTACCTTGGAAGGCAAGGCCATGAGCCAATATGGAATGTCTCACTTTCCTACTTATGCTGCAGTTAGTTTGGCTTTTCTACAAAGATTTCGGAAGGAGAAAACTCCTATAGATATTTTAAGCAAGTTACGACGCATCAAACAGGTGACAATGTTGGTAGAAAATTTTTCTCACAGATTTAGAATATTTGTTGAGAGATTGCAGGGAAATGAAAGGCCAACTAATGAAATGTTGGCAGGCTACTTTCTCAAAGGATTGAGGAGTGGTATTAAAAATGCAGTGGCTAGCATTGACATTGGAGGAGGTTTTGATAATTTGGTACAGGTGACAAGGAATCGAAAACAGGTTCAGAATCAGATACATCTTCTTCTGAAGAATCGGATACTGGTAGTTCATCTGATGAGGAGGAAATGAAGAAAAAGAAGAGTCCTAAGAAGAAGAAGAAGGACAAAACAGGGGGTGAAGTTGATATAGTTCAGCAATTAAAGAGTATTGGCTATTCAGTCATAGCACCTAAAGAGAAAAGGTATTGTGAGATTTGTGAAAGAGATGGACACACCACTGCTCAATGCTGGTACAACCCTAAACAAAGGGGTAAAACAGGTACAGGTGCTGGGCGGGGTACTACTTCAGCAGAGGCAAATGAGGTGGCTCCATTTAGAGGAAGACCTCCTGGACAGAGATTTTAGAGGGGACCTGGAAGAAACCAGGATAATAACCAAAGAAGGCCTCAAGGAGTTATGCCTTGTGTATATTGTGGTGACCCTACACATTGGGTTGGCCTTCGTTGTGCCTTATGGGTAAAACATCGTGAGGAGAGAGGTGTTACTGTTGTTCCATTCAATCAGGAGAACCAGGAAGCATGCCCTCCACAACCACCTCCAAATCAACCACAGGCACAAGCAAATGTGATCATTATCGACATTCCGATTTATCAGGATACCCCTAATAAAACAGCCACAGTATTTCCGACTGAGGAGTATGACAATGTGGAGAATGATTGTCAATATCCAAATAATATGGAAGATGAAATTGATGTGCTGGCTGTGACTAGATCCAAGGCTAAAGGTCCTATTGATTGGGAACAACAAAAAGGGGTTAGAGATCAGGTACAGAAGCAGGTTCAGAAGGAGCAGCGAGGTCAACACTTGGAGGATCATGCAGAATCTTCTGATACACCAGTACAACATAAAAAGCAGGTTGAAGTACCTGCACCAGATTGGTTTGAAGTATTAATTAACTCTCTTTTACACTTGTCTTTAGACCAAATGATTTCTATAGTTCCAACATTTAAAGAGAGATTGCTACATAAGTTACTGGGTAAGCACCATGAAAGTTCCATACAATAGAAAGAAGGAGCCTGGGGTGAATAGCATTCATCCTTCTGATGTGGATTTCATGGTTCCAGTTATCAAGGTGACTTTATAGGACAGGATATTTAAGGAAGTATTGCTGGATGGAGGATCTGGTGTCAATATCTTACTTGAGTTAGTTTATCTCACAATGGGCTTAGGGAGATTGGATCCAGCACCTTTCCAAGTGAAAATGGCTGATCAGAGGAGGGTTCAGCCAATTGGAATTTTAAGGAACTCTTCTATTTAGATTGCAGGGATGCAATTTCAAGTTAATTTTTTTGTTCTCAGAATGAAGGAAGGTGATGCTTCCTATGAGATGTTTTTGGGAAGACCTTGGTTTAGGTTAGCCAAGGTGAAATAGGATTGGGGTGAGAATCAGGTGGTGCTTATCAAAGGGAAACAGATAATTAGCATACCTATGTTGGGAAGAAAGCACATTCCTGGAAAAGAAAGACCCTTGTTTGCTCAATCAATCAGTCTTGCTGAAGAAGTAGAGGATGATGAGGAGGAAGCCTTTTTGCAGGCTAATCCGACGGTCATACCTGTTTTTGAAGTTGATATTGAGGGAATTTTGCAGAAGGATCAGGAAACAGAGGAGCTTTTTGATGAACCTGTCATGGGACAGGAAATTGAGGGTTCCGACATACTAAAACTAATGGATCAGAGTCTATCAACTAGTGTCAAAGAGGAAGCTCAGCAGAAGGAGAAGGATGCCAGAGATATGGTGGAGAAAATTTACAACAAAAGATTTGGAGGATCTAAAAGGGTTCAGCAGGATGAACTAAAAGAATTGAATTTAGGCACTGAAGAAGAACCAAGGATGGTCAAGGTTAGCATTTATGTGAATGGGGAATTCCTACAAGACTTATGGCAGTTATTGTTGGAATACAAAGATGTTTTTGCATGGGATTATGCAGATGTAAAAGGTATTGATCCATTACTGCATCATCATCACATTAATCTAAGAGAAGATGCCATTCCGATTGTCCAACAGAGATATAGGATGAATCCCAACTTTGCACAGCAGGTTAAAAAGGAAATTGATAAATTACTGGCAGTTGGGTTCATCAAACCTATTCATGAAGTCACTTGGCTATCTCCAATCATTGTGGTACCAAAGAAGAATGGGAAGATTAGGGTTTGTGTGGATTACAGGAAGCTAAATGCTGCAACTATTACAGATCATTTCCCAATGCCCTTTTGTGATGCTATCTTAGATGCAGTAGCAGGGAAAGAGATATATAGTTTCCTTGATGGTTTCTCAGGGTATAATCAGATTCAGGTTGCAGAGGAGGACCAACATAAAATAGCGTTTATTACAGATTGGGGAGCCTTTGCATCTACTGTTATGAACTTTGACCTTAAAAATGGACCACCATCCTTCAATTTTACAGCTTATAAGACATTTGAACCTTATTTGCAGGATTTCATGAGAGTGTTTGTAGATGACTTTTCAGTTTTTGGTCAAAGGGCTTTACACCTTGAGCATCTGAAATTATGTTTTGAAAGATGTAGGATGTTCAGATTGTCCCTGAATCCCTACAAAAGTGTAATGGCTGTCAAGAGTGGTGTGCTATTGGGTCATGTGGTCTCTCAGGAAGGGATGTCAATAGATGTGAAGAAGATTGAGGTAATACAATCAGCACAAGCACCTGGAAATATCAAGGAATTGAGCATGTTTGTGGGACAAGTTAAGTGGCACAGCAGGTACATCAGATATCTAGCTAGTGTCTGTATGCCTCTTACCCATTTAACCAAGAAGCATGTAGAGTTTGTTTGGTCTGAGGAACAGGAAAAAGCATTTTAGCTTCTCAAGAAGATTCTCTCAGTTTCTCCCATATTACAACCTCCAGATTGGGTACTGCCATTTCATGTGTTTGTTGATGCCTCGGATATAGCCATTGGAGCTGTTTTAATGCAGGAGAAGACCCAAGGGTGGTTTAGACCTGTGTACTATGCTAGTAGGGTGCTTACATCTGCTGAGAAGAACTATGCAGTGACTGAGAGGGAGGCATTAGGGATGGTTTATGCTTTAAAAAAATTCAGACATTACCTCTTATGCAATAGGGTCATATTCCATGTGGATCATCAAGCATTGCTTTATCTTATTAAAAATCCTTTACTTACAGGTAGATTGGCAAGGTGGATGCTATTGTTGCAGGAGTTTGACTTCCTTATTGTTCATACATCAGGCAAGGAACATGCAATAGCTGATTACCTAAGTCGGACTGAGAGGGAGGCATTAGGGATGGTTTATGCTTTAAAAAAATTCAAACATTACCTCTTGTGCAATAGGGTCATATTCCATGTGGATCATGAAGCATTGCTTTATCTTATTAAAAAGCCCTTACTTACAGGTAGATTGGCAAGGTGGATGCTATTGTTGCAGGAATTTGATTTTCTTATTTTCATACACCTGGCAAGGAACATGCAATAGCTGATTACCTAAGTCGGATTGAGACAAGGGAACAACTGACAAGGATTTCGAATCAGTTGCCAGATGCAAATTTATTTGAAGTTCAGAGTTCCATTTCTGATTCATGGTATGACCAAATGGTGGTGTTTCTAACTGATGGCGTTATGCCAACAGGGTTTACAACAGACCAAAGGAGGAAATTTGCCCTAACAAGCAGACCCTTTTTAGTGATTGCTGGAGCATTATATAGAAAAGGGATTGACCAGGTCATTAGAAGGTGTGTACAAGATTATGAACAATCAGCTGTGTTGCAAGAAGCCCATTATGGAGCAGCAGGAGGACATTTCTCAGGGGACATTACAGGAAAAAAGATACTCCAAGCTGGTTTGTGGTGGCCAACTGTGTTGAAGGATGCTCATTCCTATACAAAAAGCTGTGTGGTGTGTCAACAGTTTGGTCAACCTGATTCTAGAGATAGAATGACTGATCATCCTATACTGCCATTGGAGCCATTTCAAAAATGGGGTATGGATTTTGTACGACCAGTCAAGCCTACAACAAGTAAGGGATGCAAGTACATTCTAGTAGCTACTGATTACTGTACAAAGTGGGTGGATGCTGTGGCATTGAAAGATAACAAAGCTCAGAGTGGCAAAGTTCTTGTATCACAACATTATGACCAGGTTTGGATGTCCAGTAGAGTTGGTCAGTGATAGAGGTACACATTTTTTGAATGAAGTGATTTCCGAGTTAACAAAAACCCACATGATAATGCATAAGAAATCTACAGCTTACCATCCCCAAGCTAATGGATAGGTTGAGAGTACTAATAAGACTCTTATAAAGATTTTGAAAAAGATTGTACAAGAGAATAAGAGGGACTGGGATGTAACGCTGGATTCTGCCCTGTGGTCATTCAGAACAGATTTCAAGGTAACAACCGGTATGACCCCATTCCGATTGGTGTATGGCTTGGAACCTGTAGTCCCAATGGAGTTTGTGGTACCTAGTTTGAGGATTACTGCTGAGAAGATGACTCCAAATTTGTCAGTTCAACATAGAAGCAAGTATTTAATGCAGCTAGAAGAAGACAGGTTGTTCAGCTCCTATGTAACAGAAGTCATTCAGAGAAGAAGGAAAGCCTGGGTCAGCATGAATGTCAAGTTTAAGGTTTTCCAGGTAGGTGACTGGGTAATGCTTTACAACTCAAGGTTAGGTCCCCATCCTGGGAAGCTTAATTTAAGGTACAAGGGGCCATATCAGATTATCACAGACCTAGGTCAAGGAACTTTTATTGTAGCATATGTTTTTGGCACAAGGGTAGAGAAACCTGTTAATGGATTCAAGTTAAAAAAATTTCAGGGCAAGCCACCCCATTTAGATTGGCTCAAACCTACTATACCAGAGGTTGCATTTTGTCAAATGGTGGAGTTCTCTTCAGGTACTATGGACCAGGATACTGTTGATCAATCATCAGCGTACACAGGCTTTGCATTCAGGTCAGGGATCGGATTGTACTACATCAGAGTTTGTTGGCTTGGAGTCTACTGGGTCGGAGTTCACCTGATCCGATTACTTAAACAATGTTTAAATTTCAAATTTTGCGTTGAAAAGGGTGCAAAGTTCCTTCCACTTAACACCATCATACGCGTAAGGGACGACATCATTTCCTCACACACTTTTAGAGGCCTTAGCGCTTGTGCGATTCACGTAAGTAGTGCGCGCATGCATACTCCACAACTTGCTAAGCTTTCTCCTACTTCTACTTCCGCTATGCCTAAGCCTAAACCTATTTGTGTCATGCGACCATCGCCGGAAGATGAGCAAGGAGAAGTTGGTAAGCTGCGCCCTCGCAGAAAAGGAGCAGTGCTCAGAGTTGATGTATCTGACCCAGAAGACGAGGTCGACATGCTACCTGAAGAAGAATCAGCACCAATGTCATCAAGCAAAATTTTACAAAGTTTAATGGATCCTTTCACTGATTTCAAGGTGGAAATTGATTGTCAGGCAGAACAAAATGAGAAGTGGTTCAAGGCAACAGGTTTATATAATTTTTCTACTCTACCTTGGGGCAAGTGGAAAGGGAACATTTATGCAAAAACGCAAATGGAGCTATTACGAAAATCCAAAGGTTCCATTTTTGAGAAGGTACATCTTAGTCGAGGTGTGTTAGCTCAGGTATTTCAGCTTCCCTTTAACTCTATTACTGCAGTACCAAAATGTTCAGATGAAGATCTGAAAAAAGAATTTGGACCAAGAGAAGGAGGTAGGCAGTACTTTATGTTGAAGAATGTAGAGTATTGGAGGAGAGAACAACTGAAATTGTTTTTGGAAAGAGTTTGTTTTCTAGCTAAATATGATTGCATGTCTAAGGAAAATTGGGCACCACTGTATTTTGCTGAAAATGGGGGGAAGGCCAGTTGGGCACATTGGGTGTATGATAGGAATCATGCAGAAGTATTTACCTCGGATAGGAGAAAGACCCAGTTGAGTAGCAGATTAGCAGCATTTCTGTCTGCTTTGTTTGCTTTTGCTCAGAAAGTTGATGTAGGGGAGGTCACAGTTTCTCTCATTACTCCTATCAATGTGGTGAGTCCTAGGCAGGAACAAGGGAGAATATCTGACAAAGTAGAGTTCAATAAAAGCGCGGATGAAAAGCTGAGGACTATACAGGATTTTATTGAAGCAGGATACAATGAGGATGAGGCCAAGGTGGCATTGGCTAGTCATGAGCAAAAACGGCTTATGGGGAGTTTGCTCAAGAGTTTGGATGTTGAGACACAAACTCCTAGTAGGGTTATAGGCAAAACTTTTAACATGCCCAAAAAGAGGAAGCTGGATAGTGCTTTGCATGAGGTGTCCAAATCATTAGAGTTCTCTTCTGCTGGTCCTAGTACTTCTACTAAATCTGATTTTCTTATTTCTGATGTACCAACAGCTCTGAAGATGTTGCAGGAATTACAGGGATTTGTAAGGTATCAACAGCACAATATGGAGGAACAGTTACAAAATATAGCTGAATCTGGTATATCTAAAGCAATGCTGCACCAACAGTCGGAGTTGGTGGAATCCTTGAAGCAGTAATTGGTAGAGCAGAGGGAGAAACATCAACAAGAGATGCAGGATCAGTTGAAACTACATCAACAAGAGATAGCAAAGGTTAAGCTCTCTTTGGGAATGTTTCAAGAATGGACTAAGGAATTGGAAGGGAGAGTCAATTCTGAGTTGGATCAGGTGTCTGGCAGAAATACAGAGTTGCAGGTGGAGAATGAAATGTTACAACAAAGGTTGAAACCTTTGGAAGCTTTGGAAAGCAGGTATTAGCCCAAGAAGATATCAATGTTTCTAGAGTACTTATGGATGAAGGGGATCTCAATATGGTAAGGCAACAGTTGGTTGAGGGGATGCAGGATGTTTGGAAAGCAATGAGAGAAAGGCTGACATCAGTTATCAAGTATCCCTATGAGGCTCTGAGATCAGGCTTCATCAGCTCTCATGAAGCTACCTTATTAGAGACAGTTGAATCTCTGAAGAAAGAAAAAGATGTTTATCAGGAGTAGCTTCAGGAGTTCAAGGATAAACAGTTGCAGGTGGATGAAGAATTTATGGTACAAGGTGGTTCTGCACTTAAAAAACTAGTGCATGTTTCTGTTCAAACACTACCAGCTGCTGAGGAAATTCAGAAGTCAAGTAGAGAAGCTTTGCCAATGGAGGTTGAATATCAAAAGGAGCTTCCAGATACTGCAAATATTGAAGTTCCAGAACTCAATGCAGCAAAGAATGAGGAGACTGTGGTGACTACAATCCAAGAAGTTGATACTGAAACAGTTCTCAAAGATATGTTTTCAAGTTTAGGATGATCACGAATTCTTTTGTCTATTTCTTACTTATCAAGGGATATATGGATTCGAGTCAGATTTCAGAGAAATCCACTAGCGGGCTGTGCCATGTGTTGACAAGCATATCAGAATGTCAACTTAGTAGTTAGTCGGAAGTGCTTCATTGGATATAGTTCATCAGATATAGTTCATCGGATATAGTTAGTCGGATGTTGTTTAAATCGGATATATTAACAATTATGATATATCAAGACTGAGGTTGTTATTACCAGTCTGTTTTGTATGGTGGTTATATGTCGGAGTTGTGATAGCGCAGTGGTATTCAGAGATGTTGTAGCTCTTCTTGATCAATGAAGCACTCTTGTCATCTTAATTGTGAGTTATCAATTTCTTCTATCTCTTACCTTCAGTATGATGTTAGTACTTATGTGTATTATTTCCGAGTTATGAGTTGCTGAAAGATTTGTGATGTATTAGTAGTTTCTGTGTTGATGAACCACAACAAAATGATCCTCTTATCCCTCCTGCCAAGTTTTTTACTTTTTCTAAGCATTTTTTGGTTGAACTTTGATGCTTTGAGCATCCAACATGTTCAAAATCTAGTTTAAAGTCTCTTTTCTCCAAACACAATTTTGGCACTTTGACACTCTGAAGTTTCAAACTCTTGGAGTTTAACAAATCTTGCACAATATCCTCATTTATTGATGCCTCTTATACTACAGTGCACTTCTTGATGCCTTTGATACTACAACACACTTGGAGCCCAGATCTGACAATTTTACACCCAAGGGGTCATAAATCACAATCCATGTTTAGAACCCATTTACATAAAATATGTGGGGATGAATCTAAGCATGTTCTTAAGGTGATTAGTCACCAAATTTTGGGTTTTGTACCACTTTTTCTTTGGCTTGGGTCAAAATGACGATTTGCACACCGATTTTCCAAGAATTTGGGGTTTTTAGATCTAATTGTGTCCAAATTTGCCTAAATTTGAGGGTTGATCTTTCCAAGCCCTAATCTAAGAGTGGGTAACTCCTAGTCCCATTTGATGTAATTGTGTCCAAATTGTGGTTTTTAGATCTAATTGTGTTCAAATTTGCCTAAATTTGAGGGTTGATCTTTCCAAGCCCTAATCTAACAGTGGGTAACTCCTAGTCCCATTTTGAGTTGTTGGGGACCATGGATCGCGATCCATGATGAAGCAATTTTTTTCACTGATTTTGCAAAAAATTGTTAGGTGAGGTCTAGGGCATGCTACTGGTGAAATCTTTTTGGATTTGGAGGTTGGGAAACATGGATCGCGATCCACATTCTACCACCAAAAAAAATGATTGTGATGCTATGAGTTGGAAGCTCTTATTTTGCTAATTATTTTGACCAAATCTTTTTGCATTTGGAGCATGTTTACTCCCTCTACTAGCCTTAGATAGTTTAAAAATATATCGGACTTGATTTGATTTGTGTGGTTTTTTTGGTGTTTTTGGTGCTGTGTTGCTTACATACACTTGTGAAGGGAGGTAAGTAGATGATATATGTCAAATCTAGTGCAGAGTTGTAGCTGTGAGTGCCTATAACAAGCAAGAATTCATCTTGTGCTCTAGGTCACAAAGAACTAAAGTTCTCTCTCTCTCTCTCTCTCTCTCTCTCTCTCTCTCTCTCTCTCTCTCTCTCTCTCTCTCTCTCTCTCTAGCAAATGCTAATGAGACCTATTTTTCCCTATTTAGCCTATATGTATCTGACTTACTCAGATCCCTAAATACACAACTACCTCATGACTTTTTTCGAGTGAATCTTTTCAAAAACTTGATATAAAATGCGTACTTGCTTAAGCCATGACTAAAAAAATGAAAAAAGTACTATAAGAATCACAAAAAAAATGGCCATCACAAGTTGGTACAAAACATTAATCTAGATAATGTTGAATAAGGCAGATTGTCAATGGACTGCTATTCTACTTTAGCTTCTCTTGGTCCCTAAATAACTCTACTTTTGTTACAGAAGCTTGATGCACAAACTCATGAGCTACAAAGTCTAGCCCGAGGACACAAAAGAACACAAAGTACATGTATAATTTGCATGGGGTATACGTGAGGTGTTAGTTGTCTTGTTTCTTGAAGTCCTCACAAGTACATCGACAAAAGTCTGCAATGATCATGGAATAAGTCACCCCCTTTTGACAACTTGAAGAACATTGCTAACATGGAACACATGTGACACGTTTGGAACCAATAACATTTCCCTTAGTAGCTTTTCTTGCATGATTGTTCCCAACACAATCTTGTGATGGAAGTTCTTGGTTAGATTTGACCTCCTCCTCACCTATTTTCCATCCCTAAATTTAGCATGAAAAGAACTAGGCCGAGTTCCACTTTGCATTGAAGGGTGGCTGCCTGCAAGTGCTGTAACATCGGTGCCTTGCATCACAAATCCACTTTTTTGCAACATCCCAACTTCCCATGGACAAGTTCCTTCATCCACAATCCAAGTCCCGGGGGCAGACACAGGAGTCCCAACAAATATTTCATCAATATTCCAATCATGACTGTTGCTAGTGTTGCAAAACCACACAAATTCCTCTACAAACCTGCTTGGTTTTGTGCCTACGGTTAGATATTTCCACCTTCCGCAAAAGCAAGGTGCTACAATGGAATTTTTCACATTACTTGAATTCTCATTTATAAGTCTGGCACAATGTGCTTTCTCACCAAGGAGAACACTCATTTTCTGCAAGTCCCAGACTTTGTCAAATTGTCCAAACTATTCTAGGTAGCTTTTTCTCTGGGCACATATTTGATGCTGCAAAATTAGCTAGCTTGTTATGCGCTATGCCATTAACTGGGATGGTAACAATCAATAGATTTCTTACATAGGGATCAAAAACTTGAGAACTCCTCATCCACCATTGGTGTGCCAATAATCGATGATTCTGACACAAGCTTATCCACATTAATTTGTTTGGCTATTGTTATCACTAATTGTAGGATCAAAGGTGGCTCTACGCAACAAGACATCAAATATAGCTTGGTCGACAGTTTTTCTTTCCTTCAATAACGGGGTGTTTATGGAAACCTAAATGTATAGCACGTCTATTGACACATGTCATTTTAGAATAGTAATTTACTGATGGTAGACAAGTGTCAATGTACAACACATCTATTGACACATGTCTTTTTAGAAGGAATGCAATAGTAATTTACTGTCCGTAGACAAGTGTCAATGTAGACTAGCATTTGATGACAATGTATACAAAAAGGTTTTCGATTTTTTACATCCAATAGGCTCAATTTGGTGCTTGCAAGGTCTAACTATAAACTTCCATCATCAATAATGAATGGATATACCTTAGAGCTAGAAAAGGTGTAGCTTGATGCTCAATGCCATTAACCTTGTAAAACTATGAGACAAGTCATGGTCTAACGAGTAAAACAACTCGTTTGCTTCCTTGCAGTCCTGTTCAAGCCTCACCTGCTCACCACAAGAAATGTTGGTGGCTACAATGAGAAATTGAAGGCTCCTAGTTGGAAATGATCTATTTGCATTTCTTGAACTACTTATACGATGCTCTGATATTGACTGTCAAACATAAACTCCCAAGCCCATGTGGAGGGCTGACGCATTTGACATTGACGTGAGCTTCTTGCAAAGAAAAGAAGACATCGTTTAGTACAAGGAAGAAGGTTTTGAAAGAGGATGAGAATCCTTCTTGATAATAGTACAATAGCAATTAAACTTGTGCCGTCCCAAATCGACGAGGCAAGCTTGGCCTAGACCAAAATTTGTTGTAAGTCTTCGACGGCGACTGATGGAGAAACGTCAATTCTAGGGTATCTTTGTGTGAGGGAAAATTACCAAAATACCCCTCTAATTTGTGGAAATTCCCAAAATACCCCTCAAATTTCAAAAATTCCCAAAATACCCTTGTATCTATTTTGGTCGAGTTGTTCAAGATTTTTTTACTTTCATTACTTTTTGACAATTAAGATCTGTTTTGAGTGCTTAGCATGTAATTTGTCACAAGTTACCTCGCAAAAAAAGTCGATTATATCTAGAAATAATGAAGCGACTCATCTCCAAAGCCTACATAACCAACTCAAATCCTAATTTTAGCATCTTGTATTGAAAGACAATCATTCTTCTTATGAAAAGCTACAAAATATTTTAATCTCACGACCAGGGGTATTTTGGGAAGTTTTATGGCAGAATATTGGGGGTAGTTTGGGAATTTTGAAATTTGAGGGGTATTTTGGTAAATAAGAGGAGCAGCTTCCAAGATTGGTGGGTCGGCAGCTTCCAGCATGTGGGTGACAGTGGGTCGACGGCGACGGCGACGGCAGCGCCAAGTGGCAGCACACAAAGTGGTACGATCAGCTAAATAGGTTGATCTAATTTCATAGCTGCAGTGAAACATTAAAAAAAACCAAGCCACTTGGCACTGCCTTCACGCCACTGCCGACCCACCAATGCTCGAATCTACTGCCATTGTCCCATTTGAGATGGGCTCAAAGCGGCAAATCCCTGATCAACCCGATTTTGGATGAGGCATGCAAGTCGTCAAGTAGCAAACACTGGATTTACCCTTCGAACCATCGTATGCCCTGCGCTCCTTGTCATCTGATTTTTCCTTAATTGTTCTCTCTTTGTCCGCCCTTCCACCTCTACCGAGCATGGGACACTGCATGAAATGGTACCGCGTCGGCGCGGTACCATTTCATGCAGTGTCCCATGCTTGATGGAGGCAAAAGGGCTGCTTGATACTTCGGCTGAAGTGGATAATGAGGGCAGGCCATGTGATGAGTTTTTGGCTAGAGTTCTCTTTGCTTCAAGGTATACCACTTACCCTCAACATTTCTCTGGTCGAGGACATAGCATGAAACAGTACCGCGTCGGCGCGGTACTATTGCATGTAGAGTCCCACGATTGGTAGAGGAGAAAACGTGGCTTGCCAACGGTTACTTTTGATTAGTCCATACGTGCATTGTTGGCCACTCTGATATTCTCAACCATATTGGCGTTGCTTCACTTCACTGCTGACCACCAATGCTGGAATCTTTGTTCCATTTGAGATGGCCTCAAAGCGGAAAATCCTTGATCATCCCGATTCTGGATGCTCCAAAACATCGTATGCGTTGCACTCCTGGTAAGATGCTTTCGCCTTCACTGTTCCCTCTTTGTCCTCCCTTCCACCTCTACCAAGCATGGGACACTGCATGAAATGGTACCGCGCCGACGCGGTACCATTTCATGCAGTGTCCCATGCTTGGTGGAGGCGAAAGGGCTGCTTGATACCTCAATTTAAGGGTGGATGATGAGGGCAGAATGTGATGAGTTTTTGGCAAGAGTTCTCTTGCTGCAAGGTAGACCACATAACATTTCTTTGCTTGAGGACATAGCATGAAACATTACCGTGCGGGCGCGGTACTATTGCATGTAGAGTCCCACGATTGGTAGAAGTGGAAATGTGGCTTGCTAGAGGTTACTTTTGATCAGTCCGTAGGTGCATTGTTGGCCACTGTGATATTGTCAATCATATGAGTAAATCTCTCCATTTTTCGATTTTCCTATAGACAAATGTGCCAAGGTCATATGCATGTCTAGCCATTGTGCCATCCATGATTACCTATCCAAAAGCATGCCGCAACGAATTTGTGATGTGTGCATCATTGAAGGAGGTGTTGTTCGTGTTAGTCCTTTCCCGTCTCTAGTAGGCCTCGTTTGAGACCTCTACCCGTACTCTTTCTGTAGGTATACTGCATCGGCATGATATTGTTTCAAGCACAAAACGAGGCAGACAGTCTCACAATGCATGCGTCCCGCTCCCACATGACATGCTTAAATCCATGGTATCAATTGCGTGATTCTAAGCACTTGATTGAGCTATTTGATTTGTCTAATCTAATGATATATGATATTTTATGTATGTTGTCCCTCTTCCTCTTGAGGTGGTTCTAGAAGACATGGTCGGAGTGCATCAACTCCTTTGCCTTTGTGCAGTGACCAAGTTAGTAGAAAGAGCTTCATGACGACCCAATGACAATCACGATATAGGTTTAGGGTCGCATGATTTAGCCAAGGAGGCAACAATTGAAACATCAATGGAGATAGTAACCTTTGCAATGAGACCCAAAATCCAACAAAGTGTTGTTGATGAGGATGATAGCACATTACACATGGATATAGGGGAGAATGTTTTTTCTAAAACTAGAGTTTTTAGTTGCTTTAGGTGTCCTCATGTGCCACTTTGCATGCTCATTTCACATGATAGAGTTCAGGGCTTGAGATTTGATGTCAGTGATCTAAACTCTACACTTTCTAGAAAAGGATATATCGAGGAGAAGGGAGCATTCATTGAATATTTGGACACATGTCAAAAGGAGGAAACACATGTGACATTTACACTAATATTTGGTTATACATTAGGAAGAGAATGGGGTTTAGGAGGGCCTCTTTTTTTGGCAGTTTAAGGGAGTCAAAGCTCTATTATTAAGAAATCAATCAAAGGATAGCTTTTGAATTCAAACAAGAAAAACGGCTAGTTTATTTGAATTCAAAAATTTTCCCTAAAATGGAATTTAAAATCTATCGGGCAAAACCAAGCATGTAACATATCTATGAAAAGAGCTCAGCACGTAGATTACAGATCTACAGTCTACGCTCAAATCAAAGATTGTATGTAGGAGTTATGGAAGGCCGAAAATCATAAATTTGTCCACCCTCTTGTTGGGAGGGAAAAGTTCATCTTTTGACCACTCTTACACCTCTCTTACACACCCACCATTCTTGCACACATGGCATGCACCTATTCATCAGAATGTTAATCACCTCCATAATCTCGTGGCAAATAAAGATGCCCTCCTAGAGCCCATCCTCTTCCTAATGATTCTCTATGAACTTATATTTCTTATTTTGTATTAAGAGGCCATATGGAGGAATGGGATCCTATATGGAGACGAATCAACCAAGACAATGAAGACAAACTTGCTACAAATACTGCGTTTGAATACCTTTCTCAAAAGATATTCTTTGTTTTTTGGAAATAATCACATCTCCGAGACTCTTGCAAATGCAAGGGACTCTTTATCTCCATTAGAGGTGTCAATCGAGAGCACAAATAATGATGTGGAGTTACAAGCTCTAAAGAAGACTAACTTCTTTATATCATATGTCATTTGAAAGGCTTCTTTATGGGTGGTGACCACCACTATCAATTTTTTATTATTGTTTATCAATCTTGCTTGTGTAATCATGGGCCTAAATTTGTAGTAGAGATGGATGCATATATCCTCTCGCTAAGTAGTATTGACCACCGTGGCAGCTATAACATTGTCCATGGTAGATAGACATGGAGGAGCAATATTTGTTGGTTTGTGAGAGAGATATACATGCGGTACAAATGAGATCAATCAAGTTGGGTTGTGGGATTTCTCCTATTCTTTGGCATTTCTATCCTCTGTTAGTGCATGTACAACCTTGGATAGTGATGAGGCTTTGATTTCATCATTTGTGCTACCTCTTCTTTGTTCCTAGTCTTGAGGGAAAGAGACATAAGGCATAAACATCTACAGATGTGGTGGATGAGGGAGACACATTGGGTGGAAATCCATTCATTGACTTTTGAGCATTCCACCTTATACTCATGGACATTTATGCAAGGGAACATTTTCACATGTGTCATTTTTTGTGTTTATCTATTGTCATACATTTTGGTTTTACAAGCCTTGTGTATTTATTACCATGATATGGGAGCTCTTAGCAGGTTAATGATAGTTTTGAGTGAAGTTGTGCTCACTTTATTTACAGTATTTTTTCTCTATTGATTTTCTATCTCTCTGCGTGTGTGTGTGTGTGTGTGTGTGTGTGTGTGTGTGTGTGTGTGTGTGTGTGTGTGTGTGTGTGTTATATATGGGTCTCACTCGGTTTTTCCATTCGCTCGATAAAGTTCGCTCGGTGTATGGTAAGACTCCTCATGGAATATCACTTGCGGCTCAAATGGTTCATCATTTGGACATCTGATTGCTATTTGCCCTCAATTTTATGAATTTGACTTGTCATAAGTTGGCCCAAAATTTGATTTGTACCAAATCTTTACTAACTTACATGCTTGAAGCTCTTGCTTGCTAATCCAACATTCTCTTTAAGAACTTGATTTTGGCTCTCTTGGGTATTTTTTTATTAATTTTCTATCCTTATTAGCTAAAATTTGAAGGAGAATTACTAAAACTTATTATTATTTCTTTAAAAATTAGTCAAAATTATTCTCCATGCTCATATATGCATACTCTCACTTGAAGCATCATCATTGTTGAAATCTAGTCAATATGGCTCATTATTATGCTTGATAAGGAGTAAAACCAAATACAAAACAAAATTTAAGAAAAAAAACACACTTTGTACACAATACACAATGAATTCTCATCATCTTGTAGTTCATCGTCTTGCAATTGGTTGCTATTCCCCCCTTCCCATTCTAAGGCATTCAGAACAAAAGGTTGTGCAATGTGCATGGGCAATAACTCTACGTATGTGCAAGGCTATGTAGTGTGGCTCTATTGTGCGACTATAAGAGATGCATGGGATAGCAATATGCTGTGCAAGATGTAGGTATTGAATGGATTGTTTAATTGTATTTACTGTTGAGGATCCATCTATACTACATGGTACAGAAGAAAGTGTTTGAAAATGTCGTTCTCTTTCTTTGATTGTTGGGTGTGGGAGTACCTTTGTCATGATTTCTATTGTTTTTGGTAGGCATGGTTGGTGGACTTCTGAGCTGGTTGTTGAATCGACTATTTTGGTCTCCATTTCCAAGTTGTTTTGATTGGTTGGGGTTGATTGGGCTTTGTTTTTTTGGGAATCCATTGATACTTGGATTGGCTTGCTTTAGGTGTCTATTGTTGTTTGGGTGGCCCATGCTAGTATAAGTGCATCAAGGTTGTCGAGATTTTGTTGAAAAATGCTGCTACTTTTCTTTTGTTTCCCCTTGTGGAGTTTTCCCCTTGGGTATGCATGTTTGCATAGGTTTGTTGGCCATGATGGACTTATTCACCCATATCTACCTTGTGGTTTGTCCATTGAAGTGTGGTACAGGTGTATGTGTCATTATTGTGGTTGCGGATATGCAACAATGAATAATATCTCTCATACATGACTTTTTTGTGCCATGTAGTGACATAAGGGGTGCCATTAAGTAAAAACTTTAAAGTATCCTCCTACCAATCCGTATTTTCTTTGCATATGCGTATTCAAAAAAACTCCTAGGATGACTGATTTTTTGAGATCTGTATTTTCCATGACATGAAACCGATGTGGGTAGTCATAATTGTCAATATTGATTGATGGATTGTCTTGTCCTAAGTTGACCATCTTTCCTCGATTTGCAACTTTGAGCTGTATTTGATTTGTTGCTAATGGTATATTTGTAATCTTCATGTATGTAAATTACTTGATGGCATTGGCTCAAGCTCGAGTGTCCACAAGTGCTCCCTTTATTGATCCATTTGGAAGCTATATGTTTATGGGGGTACATGTATACCTACAAGAAAACTTTTCTCTTTTTGACTTGCTTTGATTTGAGGAGGTGATGTTGTAGGCGACAAAATTTGTACATCCTTTTGTCATTCCTTGCACTTTAAAATCCACAACTAAGCTTCCTCTTGGGCTTGTTCTTGATTAGCTTGGGCTTTCATTTTCCTTCTAGATGCTTTGTGGATATTCTCAAACATTTTTGTGATTAGTGATGGATGACATTTCTTCAACCTGTAGCAACTAATCCAACTGGACATCTCTTCTCCTTCTAATGTTCCAAGTTCCATGGCTCCACATGATGATATGTTGTGAATAACGAATGGGCCATTTCCTTGCCTTTTGAATTTCTTGGAGGTTGTTTTAAGTTTTAAACTAATAGATAGTCACTTTGTTTGAACTCCTTGTTGACTAAATGTTGATCAATGTGAGTGTGCGAATGCGGTGCGTGTGCATAGAGAAATAAGGATGGAGAGAGAGAGAGAACACATGATGTAGGTGGAGCAGCTCAACACTGTGTGTGTGCGTGTGTGTGTGTGTGTGTGTGTGTGTGTGTGTGTGTGTGTGTGTGTGTGTGTGTGTGTGGGTGTGTTTGTGAGACCCTTATTCTCTAACTAGTAAATAGCAATGAAGTACCATGAATTCATCTTGGAAGAATTCAATCACTTCATTTAAGAAATGAGTCCCTTTGTTGCTAGCTCTTTTGATTGATAGCCCATATCTTATAAAGATATTCTCATACAAGAATTGTGCTATTGTTTTTGCATTGTTCTTTTATGTATCTTTTTATTTGACCGTGTTGGTGAGATAGATTTTGGCCAGTATGATATATTGAGCATGTGTATGATATGCAAGTGGTGCTATGAACCTTACAAAATCTATGCCCCTTTTTGCAACTGCTCTTGTCTCCATCATAGGTTGTCAATGCATTTTGTCTCTCTACATATAGGTACCTTTGTTCTTTGGCATTCATCACAACTCTTACATATGCTTACGCATCCATGAACAAGGTAGACCACTAGATTCTTGCAACAAGACTTTACTTTGCCATTTTGTCCATAAAAAAATATCCACCTACTTGTCCAGCACGAGCTTGATCTAGAATCAAAATGTATTAGCTCTCCATGGCACCCATTTGTAGTTAATCGTCTTTTTCTCTCTTGTAGAGGCGATCTTTAATCAACATGTAACTCTCTACTTCAGTCTGAATAGATTTTATTCTCTCCTTGCTCAACCCCTTTGGCAAGATTCCTATCGTCAAGTAACCCACATTATACAAGCTCCACTTGGGTGTGCAGTTGTGACTTTGAACACTATTTCATGTTCTACAAGTGTGTGAGTTGCACAAATGGTGCTTGAGCTAATGTATACATGAACACTTTTTTGCTAGTATATACCTAGGTTCATCAATCTCTGATATGTTTGCAATTTTCCATTGTGAATTCCCATGTTTTGCACACAAACCTAGCTCAAGTACACAGTTCTCTCATTTGGCTCTATAAATAGCCTCAATATGTCATCTTTTCCTTGATTGTATAGACTTCCAACTATTAGCACGAATGTTTGGGTTTTTGCAATAATAGATGGTTGCCTTTCAATCTGTAATGATCCAATGGTGAGCAAAGATATAACATGTTCATTCCACCTTGGAACCATCTCAATTGTGAAAAGCTGAGAATCTAGCTATCATCAATAACCTTGGTGGGTGCTTCTCCATGAGTCTATCTCAACAAATGGTCATCTCTTTGTTGTGTATTCCCTTTTTTCTCCACCACAATGAAATCGAACTCAATCAATATAATGAACCATCTAACAATACGCCCTGTACTGCAAGTTTTGTTCACCAAGTACAAGAGTGCTTGATGATCCACAAAAAACACAAACTTGTTCATGAGAAGATTGTGTCTAAACTTATTCACAGCATAGACCATTCCTAGCCATTCTCTTTCCATGGTTGTGTAGTTCTATTTTGCACTATGTAATTGCTAGCTAGAGTAAATTCTAGGAAAATCCATGTTGTTCTCTCCAGGCTGTGCTAGAATGCATCCTATAGCATAAGCTAATGCATCATTGTGGACATGAAAGATCTTCGTCCAATTACAAGATTCTGAAATTGGACAAAAAATCAACCTCTGCTTCAATGTGTGGAATTCTTCTTCACATTCATTAGTCTCCTCAAATTTTGTGATAAGAGAGTAGAGAGGTTTGACAATGTTTGCATACATATAGATGAATCATTTATAGTATCCAAAATGGCATGAAGGCTTGTATCTCCCTAAATTTTTTAGGTCTAGGTAAAGCTACAATCAACTGAATCCTTTTTAGATCCATGGAAATGCCGTTCTTGAACACAATATGAATAGTTGTTGCTACCATGATGACCTGCCCTTCTTTCTCAACACATGCAACTATGTGTTGTGCAAGTAAATCAACATCCTCATCTTGTTTCCTAGGAATATGATACAGTTGCACCTCTTTGAATTGAGTAAACAACCTATAAATGGCATGGACTTTTTCTCTTAGGCTTTCATTCTTGCATGCCCAAATGCCTAAATTATTCTTCACAATGAGAAGTGCACCCCCCTTTACCATGAGACATTGTATACCTTGGATAATGCACATCTTTAAACCATGAAGAAGTATGTCATACTCCACTTCATTATTGCGTGTTGAACTTGGTAGACTGACCTTCTCTTTCATATGTTCTTATCGCTTATGTGACGTGAAATGAAAATCACTTTTATATACACACATGACCATAAACACATCGTGCGCATAGATCAGCATGCTAAACATGATGAGATAAGCATGAAACATCATCATACACACTCAATAAGTCAATGCATGCACTCGTATATGAAAAGAAACCACTGAAAGAGTAACCACTAAGAAAAATGACTTAAACAAAGAGAGATGATGGCTATGGAGTTTAGAGATCTCACCGTGCTTTTGAATTGATTAGGGGATGTTGGAAGGATTCTTTCTTTGATGCAAGAGATCAATGATGAGAGTTAAGTAGAGGGTTTGGCCACGAGAGCCTTTGAAGAGCGCGTACATCGTGAAATGAGAGAGGAGATAGTAAGCAAGTAGAGAGAGTACTCTTCCTTTTCTTCTTCTTCGCGCGAACAAGAGAGAAGAGCTTATGCATGGAGATGGTGATGAAGATCTATCTCTCTCTCTCTCTACTACTCTATAAAAGAAAGGTGGTGAGGTTAAGGACTCACCTTTGCAGATTAGCGAGCATAGACGAAGGCGAACATGCACAGAAGGAGAAGCTGGAGAGCGAACATGCACAGGAGGAGGAGCTCGTCCCAACGCTCACGGGTCAGGCGAATTTCTAATGCGAGAGCGAAATCGCGGCAATATTTGAGCCTCGACTAAGAATTAGAACAAGACTCGAGCCAAATTTCTATGCCATTAAATGTAGAGAGAGTGAAAAAGAGGTAAGAGAGAGAGGCTTCCTATGAATCCTATCTAGGAAATAACTTTTCCTAGTTAAACCCTTTCCGCAAGACCACTTTTACCTAGGGAAAGTGCACGTGTACCTAGGAAAACGTGTTATTTTCTATATAGAAATATGTTTGAAAGTCCTTGTGAAAGACATTCGAGAAACCCCTTTCTAGTATATTATTAATTTGGCAATATTGTTTCCCTTTTTAATCTTTTCTTTTTGGGGGGGACTATTACATAGGAAAATGATATTTACAACAAGGCATGCCAACCCCATTAAGGTTTTCCTGCCCAAGAAAAAAAGGACATGGCCACAATTAAAAATTATCTATCTTTCAATATACTATACTATAACATGATATGGCGGGAGTGGGAGCCCTTTACACGTGTCGATATTTGTGATTTGAAAGCCAAAGTCCAAAAATAAGACAAGCTCTTGTGCACCTGATAAATAGGGAGAGAAAAAGAGAGAGAGAGGCCGTCGAAGGCGGCGGCCGGCTGTACTAGTGTACACTAAGACTATTAAAGTTCTACCGTTGTATCTAGCGAAGATTTTCGAAGTTTAGCTGGCTAAAAAATACACTTAAGCCCGGATTTTTAACACTTACGAGGGCCGATGTTTGCAAAAGACTGAGGCTTAGTGTATTTTGAATCGGCTAAAATTGAGAAATCCTAGCTATAGTCCGAGCGTGCCTTGAAAGAAACCAGAACTAGTGAGTGATTGAATTTCTTTACCCTTCTCCCTAGTAGGGCCTCCCAATCTCAGAAAAATGAAGTTAGAGCGTTTGAATGCATAAAAAATAATTACTAAAAATGACATTTGGAAGCATTGTAATATATCACAGTCTTCTGTCTAGGGAATTAGAAATGAATTCCCCCAATTAAAAAAACACTAAATGGTCTTGTATCACCACAGACGAGAAAGTCTGTTCTACTACAAAAATAAAATAAAATACACTAGGAGTCGATTTTGAGTGAGCATTGGAGCATGGAGCGCTTTTCCTTGTTGTTGGAAATTGGGGCAATGGGCATGACAAACACGGTTTTTTGGTCCTGCACTCTAGTTACAAGAATATACAATTGTGCAGAGAAAGTGATAGACGTTGAGGATTTCTCGTAGTTTGATAAAGTGTTGGTTTATGTGGGACAATTACTAACAACATAACGCGTACGCGCCATTAAAGCTGGAGCCTGCCACTCATACCACATGGTCCATATTGTGGGAAAATGGATAAGAGACCCGGTAAACTTGGTTGTTGCCAATTTCAAAACAACAAAAGGCGACACCTGCCCGGTCCCTGGTGTGAAAGAGGTCATAGGACCGTCATGCTTTGAAAAAAATTTCAATAAAAAGTAGTTCCTTCACGGATCCACACCCGTTATAAATTGGAGGGCACCAACCTCGGCCCTCGATCTGCAGATCGCTGCGAGCTCTATTCAGCTGCTAGTAGCTAGTACAAAAGGAGCAGGACACAAAGGGACGCAAATTAGCGGCGCGCGCGCACACGCATACACACACACACACACACTCACACAGAGTGCTATAATGGCAACGTCTCTAGCTGCACTTTCTGTACTGAGCTCCATTCTTGTGCTGCTGATGTCGATGATCTGCATGCAGATTGCTCTTGCTTCAGATCCTGATCCCCTCGCCGACATTCCTGCCGGCCTCACCTCCTTCACCCTGCGCGACATCTTCACCAACGGCGACGTTTCGGTCGGCCCTGGAGGCACGCGCGCCACTGTGAACGTCAACATTTTCCCTACCATGGAGTGAGTATCCATTATAGTCTGCCCGGCAGCTTGTTGCGCTTAATATATAAACGTCTATTTTTAATCTCATGCAGAAGCCAAAGCTTAACGTACACGCAATTTTGAATGACGCCCTGTGGTGTGAACTTGCCCCACACGCACCCCCGCGCCTCCGAGATGCTCACTCTCGTCAGCGGAGGACCCCTGCAAGTGGGCTTCGTCGACACTGAAGGTACATAATTGAATATAACCCATGCAGCTCCATTAATTCAAGCACGCTGCTGTACGTAGCTTGTGCTCTCGCAAATTTGCCAAGCTGCATGCATAGTAAATACGATCTTTTCTAATGTCGTGCTGTGGCTATGACGCCTGCGTAACTCCTGCAGGTGACCGACACATTGATATCCTCTATCCCGGAGATGTTACCATCTTCCCCCGCGGCCTGCTACACTAATTTGAGCTCAACGTCGGCAAGAGAACAGCACTCTATATCTCGGCACTTAATAGCCAGAACCCTGGAGTCCTGGTAATTAGCCAAATATATAATACCTTATTATGCACAGCTAATTATATGTAGCGTGTTAGAACGTTCATGCAATTAATCATCCGTTAATGTGATTGCGACGTTCATGCAATTAATCATCCGTTAATGTGATTGCGCGCGCGCGTTTGTGTGTGCAGACGGCGGCAGGAGCGCTGCTGAGCATACCCACAAGGGCGCTGGCAACGTCGCTGAATAGTACAATCCAGGAGGTGCAGGAACTAGAGCAGAACACTGAAGCTTCTTGCCCCTTGAAAGCACTATCTACGGGTAGGACATATCCCATCTCGTAGGCTTGTATGCCTAGCTTGGTGGCCAACTCTATAGATATAAAATTGTGAGTAGAACCAGAGTCAAAGAGAATAAAAGCATCATGTTCTCTTACCTTTCCCCAAGCATGGCATAGAGGAGATCCTTTGTGGTGAATTTGGTGAGTCTCCTCCTCTTGGATTTCAACCAAGGTAGCTCTAGGAGGATCTTGGCGGCGGTTGTTCTTTTGGGGACAAGCGCGGTACGCATGCCCTTGTTCGCCGCACTTGAAACACCGGTTATCCTTGCAATAACGCTCAAGCTCTTCAGAAGAGAGTTTGGTTTTACCTTTGTAAACTCCCTTCTCTCTAGCTTTGTTGGAGTTGCCCTTAGGAGACTTTTGGACATTGTCCTTCCCCTTAGGCTCGTTGGAACCCTTGTTTTCCGTGGGCTTATTATTTCTTTTTGCCCCTATTCGGAAATTGATTTGAGAGGCCACTATAGTATGGTGTATTACCGTCGATATGGTACGTGGCCTTTGGGAGTTGACATACTCCGCCATTTCTTCGGTAAAGCCCGCAGAGAATTACTGTTTTTTCTCTCCAAAATCCAACTTTTTGAAGACAGTGACTTTGAGTTGTAGGTCTCAAAACTTGTCTACATATTTGTGGATGGATTCATAGGGAGAGAGCTTAAAGCTTCGCCATTCGGTGAGTACTTTGTCTTTGGCATCGGTGGCCAAAAACTGCTTCATAATGGAAGCTCTTAAAGCTTTTCATGTTCGTGGAGCTTCACCGTTGGCTCGTAGGCTAGACCACCATTGCCTGGCGGACTTTTGAAAGTGCATAGCTACATGGCATAGCTTAGAGGACTCCGTGAAGCCCTCATCTCCAAACGCTGCATGAAACTGCTAGATAAAGGCCAAGAGCTTGTCCGTAGCACCAAAGGGGCCATCATAGGTAAGGAAAGAGATGCTCTTCCCTCCCTCTTTGAACTTCTTCAACTTGGACGACTTCTTCCATGCGGCATAGGATTTCCTATGGCCTCTTCTTTTTGATGGTTCAAAGGTTTCACCATCACTTTCTTCAGAAGGTGAAGAATTTGAAGAAGGTGGAGAAGAGGGTGACCTCTTTCTCGCCTTTTTCTTGTCTTGATCTTCGTCGTCTTCACCATCACTTTCATAAGAGGAAGAGGATGAAGAAGATGGAGAAGAGGGCGTCCTCTTTCTCGCCTTTTTCTTCTCTTGATTTTTATCATCCCTTTTTGAATTATGGTGTGGAGAAGGGTGCGATGGTCTTCTCCGCTTTGGTGGTGATAGAGAGCGTTTAGCCCGCCGTCTTCGTGGAGCCATCTTCGCCGAGGTGGCGGGAGAATCACTTCTTTTTTGTTCCTTTGGTGGAGGCTCTTGAGTTCTCCTTTGGGAAGGAGATGCATCATCAAGAAGTAAATTCTTGAGCCCTTCGTATGGATTCTCTTCTTCTTCCTGAATCAGAGAGAGACCTCTTTTAGAAGTCTCACAAGGAGGCTTCCTAGGTGTTCTCTCGTCATGGTGGTGAACTTGGAGAATCCCATGAGCACGGCGCTACCGTTGCACTTCACTTTGGAGAGATGAATTGCCCATGGCTTGTTGAAGCCTAGAAACAAGATAGTTAACAAGCATCGGAGCATCATTAGTAGCTTGCTCATTAGCAAAATCAAAGTTATCAACATTAATTTCACTCTCTTTACTATTGTCAGCCATTCTAACAACTTTTAGGTGTACTTTGGCACTTCAAGCCCTAGTTGCTACTCCTCTTTACCCCTTTAGAAAAAGCAATCAAGCTACTATACCCGTGGCTCGAATACCATTAATTGCAAGGAATAGAAGAGAGGGTCGTTCAACACCAAAATAGCACCGGCTCTTGTCAAGCTTCTAATAGCTCAATAGTGGTTAAGCCGTAGGCAAGCCCCATAGGACTCCACTATTAAGACCATAGCTCTCGACGGTGATGACCTGTTAACTGCACAAAGGTAGGCGCACTGCAAGGCTGAAAAATCCCTATTCTACTTACTCACAGGCAATTAATAATACCAACCATTTATAGCTAACTTGAGGACATCCCTTCTTGAGCAAGAAAAGAGAAACATTGTGCTCTGAGCAACATTTAATGGCCTAAGAACTTGTGTGTAGCAGAAATTAGCATGAACATAATGGGCATTTCATTAGAATAGATTCCTAATGAGAATTACAAGAGTGCTTGGGTGGAGAGAGCAACAAAAATCATCACACCTAGTTAGATAGTTTGACAACAGTTGAGGACCGGATTCGCATGGAGCCGGTCCCCCCTCCAAAAGGCTTTGTATTATGGTTTCTCCCATCAAGAGAGACATTGTACAATACAATTCTTTGTGTTCCTTCAAGAATAGCTAGTGCAATGAAGATGAAAGCATCATGCACTAAGAAAAACACTTAGCAAACACAACATCAATTATCCCCGTTCTCAGACCCAAGACCTCACACACCTTCGAAGATGGTGAGAGCTAGCAGGGTATGAGAGTAGATTGAGAGGAAGAAGGAGTATTCTTACGAGAAAGATGTACATCTCCTCACATAATCACTCATATTAGCATAGCTTAGCTTAGTAATTAGCATGGTAGAGGAGATGAGCATGCATTGAAGCTTGGCTCTTGGTTGGATTTGCATCACAAATCCAAGAGTTGTTGGTGTAGGCCTCCATTCTCACAAGCTTGGAGTAGGTGGTAAGCTTTCCATTAAAGCTTGATAAGGAAAGAGAGTCTTCTTTACTTCACACATGAGATTGTGTGAGTGTGTGTGTGATAATGCCTTGCAAGAATCAGCCCCCTCTCTCTCTTGGGTGACCCCTCTTGCTATTTGCTCTTGCTATCCTCTCATTGGACCTCCCTAGGGCTAGCCAATGACAATTAAGCAGTATAAGTGATAGCCTTCTGACATGTGTCCCCCTTTCCCCTTTTGTGAGAGCTTTAGGTAATTCAATAATTCAATTAAACTCTCATTGGACGCCTTTGCCTCCTGGCCAATAGGAATCAGGCAAGCCATTGGGCTGCTAAATGCTCATTGGGACCCTTGGGAGACTGTCCAATAGTCTTCTAGAGGACTTAATTCTCATTGGTTCTTTTATCAAGTGTTTTTAAATTAAATAAAATAGATTTACTCTAGCCTAATTCTCATTGGGACACCTCCAAGGCCATCCAATAGGAATTGGGTACACCTTGTGGGCATCTGGGCTAGGGAACTGACATGTGTCCCTCATTCCCTTTGTGTAAAGGGATCTTGTGTGTGTGTGTGTGGCTTTCTCTCTCATCCCCTACAAGCAAGGCTCGCCTCCTCCTAAGTAGGGATTGGTAAAGACTTTTTTGGACACACACAAAGCATCCAATTCCCCTATGGTTGACCTTTGGACACAACCTTTGAATTTTGCAACCTTAGCATTTTGGAAGTCTTAATGGGCTGAACCTTAGGGTCTTTTTAGCCCATTGTTGCACATGGCTCTTTTGCACATGGCCCCCCCTTTGGATCCCTATTTTCCCTCCTTTGGATCCCTACTGTGGTCGGTCTGCTAGCTTAACCAATATTCTAGCTTTTTCTCCCCTGGCACTTCCCCATATTAAATGATCAGTTTAACATGAGAAAATCATTTAGGAGAATTAGATATTGATTATTATGACAAATAGCCTGCTATCAAGAACTTTTAGCGTGAGAAATGAATCCATAAACCTCTCCTAAGCGCAATAAGTCAAGACAATATGCTTTGCTCTTTGACTCCAAGGAACAAGTGATAAATTTCAAAATCGTTTTTAGCTACCTTGATCTTCTAGCAACCTTCTAGGGCGTTTTGCAAAGTTAAGGTGTGCATATGGAGCCAAGCTTTGGACTCCACTTGGTAGGATGAGAAAAATATAGCAAATAGCACAAAGGGCTACTAAATTAAGAGCTGCACCTTGAAGGCTTGTGGTCTAATGCAAGATGTTATCATGAATGATAAAATTAAGAGAAGCTATATGAAAATATTTCTATATGGAATAAAGAGTATGCAAAATGGTAAGAAAAATTGTGGTAATGGTGAGTCAATGTACATACGCAAATAACGCACACCTAGGTAGAAATATTTAAATAAATATAAAAAATATTTATAATAAAAAATCATTATATTTAGGCCCTTTATAATGAAATACTTATACACAAAAGGGCCATAATATATTTTTATTTATTTATTTGGTTCAACTAGCCCAGTGAAGGTTTTTAAGGAGATATGAGGAAAGTCCCCTAACTCACACACGCCTATGTACAGTAAAAAGGGTGACGATAACCACAGTGTTTGAGTGATTTGATAGGGTAAGGTAGCTCACTATGGCAATCTCGGAGAGCCCAAAAACGGCTATCACTACTCACGCTCAATTTTTATCATCCTAGATGACATCTTAGTTGTGTCTTTGGTTTTCACCTTGATTTTTTTCTTAGGATTGGTCTTTGTTGAAGCAAGTTTTGTGTATCCTTGTTTAACCTTGTCTTTGACACAATTAGTTGCTTTTAAGAGCATCAAAAATTGTGTTTTTCTCTTCACAGGAGGTATAGTCTTTCCTTTCAAGTACTTTTGTGACCATAGAGCAAGTGACAAATGGAGCCACCCTTAGACCATAAGTAGCGTAAGGGTCCATCATGTTCTCATGTGATGTAACTCTTTCTCAAAATGTCACGCATTCCAAATTTTATGCCTTGATTTAATGTTCCAACTTAAATTCCTCACCATATTAGCTAGTAAGGGCAACTTTAGAGAATCACTTTGCTTACTTTCCATTTGAATATTATTAATCTCTCTCTCTCTCTCTCTCTCTCTCTCTCTCTCTCCACAAAAAATAAAAATTGATTATGCAATTTCAGAATACTTTTAAATTGTGAAATAATAAAGAAAAACACTAAAGGTAATGTATGTACAAGCCTACATGGTAAATTATGTGGATGTAACACATTATTGCAAGCAAACCATGTCCAAGGATTCCACAAATTTTCTTCATTAAAATTTGAACCTCGGATACCATTACCGACTCACATTTCTTTGCTCATTTTCTATCCCTCGTTCGCTTTTCATTGCTTGCTAAATGGTAGCGCTCCACCTTGGCTTTACTCAAGATATTGCCCCATGCAAGGACACTTGAATGTTTTCTTTTTTATATATAATATAAGAATGGAAGAACACATAACAATAACCTATTCAATCTCTTAAAAACTATACTACTACTTATTTATCCTTTCGTATATGTTCTTTGCAAGGAACACGAAACAACTATCCATCTTCTGTCTTTACCTGGTTACAAAACTTGCAGCAGCAAGACCTAGCACTAGCTACATAGTTGTCTCACATGCTTTGGTTATTTGTTTCTATTTGGCCAATGCAACTAACGAGCATCCTTCTAGTTGCAGACACACTATCCCAAGCCACTTTTTTAATATGTTGTATCTTATTTTTTTGGGAAACCATGTAAATGAGCAATGTATTTTGATTCGGAAGTTGTAAAACTCTGAGATGTAATATATGATCATGTACTCAAAGCCCAAGCAGTTGACCGTTGACCATTTTGAAAGCCGTAGATATAAATGGGAAGAGACTTAACTTGAATGCAATATTATTAGGGAAAATTTAGACTCTCAAACGGGCCCTACAAGGAGGTTTGACTTTGCCTCTCTTGTCCAAAGTGGGCAACCCGGTGAAGTACATAAGCGCTTTGTGAAACCCTATCAACTTACATATCATTGAAAAGATCTTAGAAAATAGGTTCTAAATCCCCAAACTTTGAAAAATTTGGAGTTGATTTGTAGAAGTTATCACCTCCCCAATTGAAGCTGAACTTTGGGAAGAGATTCCATTTATAAGACGGAGTTGTCACATAAAAAAATGGAATGTTCTATAATATACAAAACCTGATGGCACGCTATATATCAATGGATAGGTCTTGATGATCACGTTCTAAATCCAAAAGGTCCGAAAAGTTTTGATTTCATTTATAAAATTTTACCATACGCATGTTTTTGGAAAGAGGGAGAAAGTCAAAGTCCTTATAGGGCACAGTTGAGAGTCCAAAATGTCCCTAATGTATTGATTTATCTTTTGGAAAGAGGAAGAGATTTTCTGTACGATTGTCAAGCAGCTAGTTTGCTCAAACTAATAATCCATTTTTCTCATGATTTGGTAATCCACATTCAGTTCCAAGAATTGCTTATGTTCCTTGTCTCTTTCTCTTTCAGTTAAGTGAAAGGATTTCAAATTCTATTGTGGTTCATTACTATGCATCAATGAGTCGTATCTTCAATTTTGAGTTCTTGAATCATTGTTTTTAGCATTTTGACCATAGAAGGGTGTTATGAGGCCTTAGGGAAACCTGTTTATGTAGTTTTGTTGCAATTTTGTGACTTGGTACATGATGGATCGTGATTTTGGTACCTTGGGAGATTACAACCAGACTTGGTAGACTTGTTTCCTTAGACCTAATATACCTTCCTATAAAGTTTCATGACAATGCAAGTATGTTTAGTCATTTGAAATGGTGTGATGACCTAGAATGGTGAGACAAGATGTAGATAGATTTTTCAGTCTAGGAGTGGTGGTTAGCTTGTTCAGTTGATATATTTTCTTGTTAGGTTCACTTCTTGAGGACTGACAATGTCAAAGATTCTTTGCCCCCATCCAAATCACTATCCTAGGTATATTGATATTATAATGTTAGTATCACATAGCTATGCTAAAGCCATCCATCGCAGTGACCCGATAACATTGGTTCCATTTTTGGGGAATGATCCTAGGTGGTTAGTGATCGACCTAGTGCATAGTTAGAGCATTCTTTTCCAAATATTTGTCATCCATTCCATTTACACTTTTGCATTAAAGTAGCTAGACATGGATTTAGTGCTTGATAAAGTCTAGAGTCAAGGGACCGGCTAGGGAGGGGCAAAGAGAGTTGTGAGTGAGATACCAAAAGCCTTTCATTCTTCAAATTTTCTTTATGCTTTTAGATATTATTCCATTTTTTGTTACGACTTTAATTCCTATTTTTATGTTACTTTTTGCTCCAAGTTTCTTTGAAGCACATAGAGGTAGGGTAAGTAGAAACCAACACCCACAGATTGAGCTAAAAAGATTAAGGCAAAAAGGGCTGAAAACCATATTTTGGACAAAACGAGCATAACTCTGAAATTTTGGAGACCTAAAGTAGATCCAAAGTCAAAAAATTGGTGGCTAAGGGCCCCAAAAACCTCACTAGATGCAAACTTATAAGTTTTTAGAGAATCTGTGGTGGGACATGGATTGCAATTCATGTCCCCTAGAGATAAATTAAACCACAATTGAGACCATTTGGCTGATGGTGACCATTACCAATTCAAACAAAATTTTGGGATCAAATTGAGATCAAAACCACACTCAAATTAAGGAAATTGTGAAAAATTGCTTAAAGTTAGTCTATCTGACTGAAATTTGGGGAATTTTCAGTTTTTGTGATCCAAAGCCGAAAAGATTTTGGGAATAGCTTCCTAATAGCATAGACTACAAATTGACAAACTTTCATGACAAAAGGAGGTGGAACCTAGATCGTGATCCATGTACCTCATTGGAGTTTTGGTTGAAAGTTGAACAGTAAGTAGCTAAGAATTATAGAAATACATTTTGCAAAGACACATTTTCAAAACAATTTGAAAAAGAGACAAAAAAGACCTAAAATAGAATATAGGGAAAAATTGTATAATAGCCCCGAGATTTCACTTTTGGCTAACAAAAACTACACCAAATTCAAAAAGATTTTGGGGATAGGCTACAACATCATAACCTATCAATTAACCAAATTTCAAGCCTAGAAGTGATGGAACATGGATCGCAATCCATATCCCCCATTTGAGAAATTTGTTAGAGACTTTTTCAATCTATAATAGAAACCATTAGAAGCAATGCTTCCCAAAGAAAGATTGAAAAAAGAATCCAAAAAGAAGATCAAAAGGGAGCAAAAACACTTTAAGGTGAAAATTTGTAAAGCTGGACCTAAGGTTTGACTTTTAGTTAACCTAATCAAGTCAAAATCACACAAAAAGGATAGAGTTTGTGTCAGAGTACCAAAGGGCAAGCTATGAGTAAGTTTCATCACATTTTGCTACACTGAGGTACATGGATCGTGATCCATGTCCCCCTATGGTAGACTAAGATTAAAGCTGTTCTATAGCTAGATCTAGTCATAAGAAGCCTTAATTAAGGAGAATAGAGGTCTTTTTAAAACTAAATTTGGATATTGTCTGGAAATTTCACAAGCTAAAAGTTTTAAAAAGGAACCTAACATGGGAGCGGGACCATTCCAACCAACACCCACATTAGAACTATTGCACTTGAAATATCAATTTGGAGATGATCAAAGTGCAAAACTTTGCAAAGATGATATGGATCGCTTGTGCGTAAAGTTAGAAGAGAGACCTACTAAGTTCAAGGACCTAGTGTCTGTGGACTATATTGGTGATTGGATACTTTTATTATGAGGTAATAATGTATCTTGTGATTCAAATTCCCTATATTGTGGAAAAATGGAGAATGGAAGGCACAAAGGACAAGTTGACGTAGTACCATAGGATAAGCCGCCTAAGTTGGACACTCCAAATGAAAAACTAAGGCGAGTAAATGAAATGACATGAGTCAACACAAACAACACTCACATGGGGTTGTACAAGTAAGATAATAGTGAGCAAATATTGCTACAAGTACAACCAACCCTTCTTAGAAAAGTTGTCAAAGCACAAATGGTTGTATGTTTCTACATACAACCATAGGATAAGCCGCGTAAGTTGGACACTCCAAATGCAAAACTAAGGCGAGTAAATGAAATGAAATGAGTGAACACAAAAAACACTCACATGGGGTTGTACAAGTAAGATAATAGTGAGCAAATATTGCTACAAGTACAACCAACCCTTCTTAGAAGAGTTGTCAAAGCACAAATGGTTGTATGTTTCTACATACATTCAAGGCAGAGACACCCATATCATCATGCTTGATAAGTATGGATGTAGATACTTGAGATAACTGAAGAGAAATTGAGAGGTATACACACTTTGAATGCCCACTCCATCAGTATTATGTCACTCCTAGTATCATTAGACCTACTATATCAAAGACACAACTAGAAATCGGAAAATTGAGTCTAGAGAGAACAAAGAGTGCTAACCCAGTGAGTCAATTGTAGTTTTTAGTGCATAGAGTAATGGGATCCTATGGTTCAAGGGTTCCAACGACCACATATAGAGGTAGTGAAGATCTTAGCACAATTTATATGACTAGAGATCTAGATACCTAGACAAAAGCTATAGATGCACCTCCTAAGGAGAGATCCACAGAGAGAAGCTCTTATGTCTAGATACCTAGACAAAAGTGAGAGATGCATGTCCTACGGAGAGAGCCTTAGAGAGAACTCCAACTAGAGTTCCTAGTGGGGGTTATGAGGCTAGATATGTCCTAGCAGCAAAATCGAGATTCATGAGAATGGTTGTAGAAACACAAAAAATGTGACCATCACAAGTATCTAAGTGTGTTTCCAAGAAGTAAAATGGATCAAGATATCCATATGCTCATGTTTCGCTCTTCAAACAAGTTTTGAGAGCCGAACAAGTGGTAGATTGTGACACTTAATATGAAGAATATAAAGATGACATTGGAAGGAACAACCTTGACATGGT
Source organism: Adiantum capillus-veneris (assembly GCF_014529385.1). Taxonomy (NCBI): domain Eukaryota; kingdom Viridiplantae; phylum Streptophyta; class Polypodiopsida; order Polypodiales; family Pteridaceae; genus Adiantum; species Adiantum capillus-veneris. Next base: position 50,075,480 of record NC_140948.1, on the reverse strand, counting down.
TCCAACCTTTGAACAATAGAGATTTTCCTAATATAGAGCAACTTCTGTGAGAATTTTCTAAAGAATTCTCTAAAAGGGGAATTGAGCACAATTGTGCCCCAAATCTATGTTTTCAAGCATTGTCAGAAAAAGAACAAGAAAGTGAAGAAATATTTGGTTATCTTTAAATAATACATAGAGAGATACCTTGTACAAGGGTAACCACAAGACAAGAGACTGCTAGTTCTCTTTATAGAGGGCTTCAAGAAAGAAACTCTCAAGAAGGACCTACACTTGAATGCTCACCACATTTCAGCAAGTCACTAGAAAAAAATTATATCTAGTTGACAATTGTAAGGGTTACATAGAGGTGATGGAAGATGTAGATAATGCCACCAATGTTGATATGTAGGTAGAGAGAGAGAGAGAGAGAGAGAGAGGGAGAGAGGGAGAGAAGGGGGGGGGGGGGGGGGGGAAGAGAGAGAGAGAGAGGGAGAGGGAGAGGGAGAGAGACAAGACAAGAGACACACCATGTATTTTCCAAAAATTGAATCATATTGAGGACTATATATATATATATATAGGTGAGACCAAGTTGATAGAGTGATCTAGATATAGCTCCAATCCCCCCATTCAAAAAAAGCTCTCTAGCTTTGGATGAAAAAACCCTTTGGAAATTCAAAAAAAAAACCCAAGCCCCTATACAAATGTGATAATATGAACCAACGATAATGATATAAAATTGCATTGTGTATTTATGTACAAATATACAAGTGACCTAGAGGTCACAATGTGCAAGTGTGGAGTGTGCACAGTGCATGGTACCTATATGATTACAATGTCATATGTACAAATCTACCATAATAGCAGAGAGGCTAATCTAAAAAGAGTGAGGCAGAAGCAACTCCAAGCTCCAAATGCAAGAGGATGAAATGTGACTTGTTGAGGCCTTTGGTACAGAATGTCTGCAATTGTTTGGTCACTTGGACAATGTTCAATCATGATATTTATTTTGTGTACTTCATATTGGACATAATGATAATGCACAACAATATTATTTGACTTGTTATGTTAAACGTAGTCTTTTGCAATACTAATAGGACTATGGTTATCACACTGCAAGGGTGTGATAGAAAGAGGAGAATGACCAATATCAATTAGAATTTTTCGAGGCTAGATTAGCTCATGAGATGCAGGTGATGCAAAAAAATATTCAAACTTAGTTGTAGAAACTGCAACACACTGTTGTTTCTTGCCATCCTAAGAAACAAGACAACCATTTAGGAAGAAGCAATTGCCACTAGTATATTGCATACATAAATGTGAACCCGTGCAATCTGCATTTGTGCAACCCAAAATAGAGAGAGGTTTCATAGAGTCCGATGTCAATTGTCATCGATATACCAAACCAAAATTTGTAGTTCCTTTTAAGTATTTAAATATATGCTTTGCTACATACCAATGTTTAAGAGAAGGACACACAAAATGTTGTCCAAGAAAATAAGCAACAAAAAAAATATTAGGGTGAGTTTTCATGTCAACAAACTGAAGACAACCGATTAAGCTAGCATAAGATTGATTTGTGAAAAGCTAACCACCACTTTTAGAAGTGTTCTTCGTAGAACTTGCAAGACAAGGTGTATTAACCAAATGTGCAAATTCCAAACCAATTCTTTGAATAGTATGTGTAGTAAAATTTGATTGGCGAAGGAACAAAATACCTTTTGTGCGGTTCCTTTGAATCTGAATGCCAAGACACGAGTGAAGCTCTCCAAGATTGACTATAAAAAATGCTGAAGAGAACAACTTTTTCACTTGCTAAAGAAATCCAAGATCATTGGAAACAAGAATGGTATCATCCACATACAAAGAAAGAATCACAAAGTTACCACCTTAGTGTTTTATATATGGGGTCTGAAGAGCAAGAGATAAATCCTTTGGAGGTGAGAAAAAGATCAATTTTTTTACACTAGGTCCATGAAGCTTGTTGGGGTTGGAGGCTATGGGGGATGCCGCCTAAGAATCACCATGGCTAGGAGCGTGCAAAGATGATGAGCAAAAGAAGCGAGAGAGAAAGGGAGAGAGAGAGTCGACACGCTAAGACAAGAAAAATACACTATATTCTCTTTTGTGAAGCCTTACATATATAGGAGTCTAGATTGATTTCGACCATCCTTTATACATGCAATGTCCAGTAGCCTTTGCATGCTTGAAGACTATGTTCCCATTTGGGCTTGACACCCAACAATCCCCCCCTCAAGCCCGAATTGGACAAGCAACTCATGATACCTCGAGTTTTTGGTGTACTCATCAACCGTGAGTTTTAGGTTTTCTCACAACAACCAAAGGATTTCTGGTGTATCCAGAACCTGGTGCTAGATCAGTAACTCCCCCTTGAACAGATAGGGTGTAGGTCAAAAAAGTTAGCTACCAAAAATGGAGTTTTTGGTTCACTACCAAACCTTGGGTTTAAGGTGTACCCAGTAACCTCATGAGAAGCGGTAACAAAATAGGACTTGAGAACAAAAACTGATAATTTGGGAGGTCTTACCACTCATGTGTGGTAGTGTCTAAACCCGTACAAGATTGTCAAGATAACTAGCTGTAGAAAAATTGACATAGAACTGGGTCAAAATAGGTAATGACGTTGACAGTCGTCTTTGGAAACCAAACATGCCGATGTAGACTCATCTCGAAGCAAATCCGTCTTCGTTGTTGGGACCGTGGATATGTCGTAATCCTTGGACAAGATAAATGTTTGCATACATATCAAGACATGTAGGCATAATACCGACATAGCTGCAATAAGCTGAGTATTTTAGCAAAGCCGCAAAAAATATTAATATTGATCTAAAGAAAATTGCATGTTTTGATTGCCGATATTGTCGGGCTCTGGGTGTGAGATCTTCCTCTTAATAGGAGAGGACGGACAAAAAGCTGAAATTTGAGCCTTAGTATGGACTCAATGTCAAGTTTTCATGAAGAAATCACAAAAATAGTGAGCTGTGTACTGCACAAAGTTGAAGATGATCATGGCGAGCACGATATGCACCTCTTGGGGTTGTTGAAGAGACGACAAATGCCCAACATGGCAGGGCGATCCTATTGACATCAATATCGTCCAATTCTAAGCATGTCGACTTTCCTCTACTCCTCTTCACAGGAGGTGGTACCCGTGAGCTGATGCTTAAGTTGAGGCTATGGCAATTGGACGCCAAGAGGCTCTGATACCAGTTTTTGGGGTTGGAGGCTATGGGGGATGCCGCCTGAGAATCACCATGGCTAGGAGCGTGCAGAGATGATGAGCAGAAGAAGAGAGAGAGAAAGGGAGAGAGAGAGTCGACACGCCGAGACAAGAAAAATACACTATATTCTCTTTTGTGAAGCCTTACATATATAGGAGTCTAGATTGATTTCGACCATCCTTTATACATGCAATGTCCAATAGCCTTTGCATGCTTTAAGAGTATGTTCCCATTTGGGCTTGACACCCAACAAAGCTTGTTTGAGACCGTATAGTTCCTTATGAAGCTGAGCAAAAGGTCTTCCTTACCTCAAATAACAAACACTTTTGGTTGCTCCATATACATTTCCTCTTCCAAATCACCATTCACAAAAACTCTTCTCACATCCATTTGATGAGCTTTTAAATCAAATTGCCCGGCTAATGATTGCTTAAGTTTGGCTAATGAGGACGAGGTTAGGCTTAGAGATTAAGAATATGGCTAATAAGAGTGAAGGATTATGGCTTAGCTCCTAAGAGATTAAGGAGATTTGGGTTTGTCTTAAGGATATTAGGATTAGAGCTCAACCCCCGGGAGGTCACCTAATAAAATTGTAACCTATCACGTGAGTTCAACAGAAGGGTATTTAAAGTTCTTGAAACTTATAGAAATATATATACAGAAGGGAATTATTTTTGCAAATTTGAAAAAAACTTACAGATTTTAAAAGAAAAGGGTACATTATATTCCTTCAAAAATTCACAGATAAGGGGTTTTACAAACATGTCTTGAACGCACGTGATATGGTAGTTTTACACATAGTGAACCCCCCGAGAGCTCAACTTATGATATTAGCCTTAGGCCTGGCTTTGGCTTGGCATCCGAAATTACGAAATTGGCTTAAGCTTGATTAATGAGAGTTCTGGCTTATGACTTGTGGGATTAAGAGGTTCAAGCTCATGCTTGGTCAATGAAAGCTTAGTTTCGGCTTAAGAGGTTAGGCTTCCAAGCTTGGGCTTAGAGTGGGATCAACTTCGCTTATGAAGGTTAAGGTTCCGGATTTGAATGGCTAATGAGGCTTAAGAGACTTGGCCCCTTTTCCCGGAGAGAGGACATTCAACAAGATGATGAGGTGGGGAGAGCCAAAAATCTCAAGATGAGGAGGAGAGAGCACAATAAGCATACATGAGAATGAGCTCAAGAGAGCCCCTTTTCCTTTTTATAAGTTGCATGAGCCATGCTAAAAATAGCCTACCCATTAGCAACATGAGATCCCCTTTTCCCTTTTTATAAGTTGCATGAGCCATGCTAAAAATAGCCTACCCATTAGCGATGTCGCTAATGGGTAGCTGATGTGGCGTAGAATCGAGCCCTATGATGTGGCAATTGATGGAGTCGATCAGCGCGAAATCCGCCCGGAATGCTACCGAAATGCGGTGCCAAGGCATGCATCTTTTTCTTTTCTGGTGCAAGCACATCTGAGCTCCCCACAAGCCAGCGTGATCTCCTCCCCGCCTGCCTGCACCCTCGCTGCTCGCTGCCATCTCCTTCTTCTTTTAATTGGCTCTACAATCAATAAAAACCCTTTTGTTTTGGGTGGCCACCCCATGGCGTAATTGTAGTGGGTGGCCATTGAACTTCATGTGGCCGAGCGGCCTTTGTAAGGGCACCACATTTGGCATGCTGTTAGCTTTTTATTTCCGTTGGTGAATGTTTTTAATTAGCACAAGCTGGTACAAAATGCTCTATGCTCATACTCCAACTGCCAGCTTGCTCCGTGACCACTTTTTGCAACTTCATCTCATTCCGGCTAGGCTATATTGCATGCTCTTTCTGCAATTCCTTGTATCAGTCAACGTTATCAAATTTCATGCATTCTTAATTGGTGACTTACAATTGGTTGCACTTCTAAAATTTTGAAGATTTTCTAGGTTTCTTCCTCTTAAAATGGCACATTGTTATATTTTTACTAGTTGCTGTACAGTAACACTGCTCAACACCATTACCTTTATTTGGTTTAACACAATTTTAAGGAAATTAAAGTATGTGACTTACTTGACCTTAATCAAATGATTTTTATCATGATATTCATTTGTTTTTGTTACATTTCTCTAACTCAAGGATTCACAAAAACCTATGCAGACCATAATACGAGGACATCCGATAAGTCATCTCTTTACTTTATTTTGCAACCATATTTTTACAGCTTCCGTACTAATCTCCTAATCATAATTTATCCACTTTTATAATACCCCCCCTTGTTATCAACCAAATATCTATACTCATCTAAACCTTATTCCTTAGTGGTTAACTAGACTGCCTCTGTCATACAAGATTGTGCCAAGCTCCTAGTTATGTTTACTGACACCATTCCAAGAGACAACACAACTCTCTCGACACGCATAATCAAGTAGCCACTCTGGATCCTGTTGGTATGTACCTCGAATATGTCACTCCTCTTTTCTCTACATTGTATTTAAGCTGAATACTCAAACACTGCAAAGAATATGTCACTCCTCTTTTCTCTGCATTGTATTTAAGTTGCATTGTATTTAAGCTGAATACTCAAACACTGCAAAGAATATGCCCTCTAATAGAATTCAAAGGACTTTTTGTGACATAATTTTGTTGAGATGCTTTGTCAGTAAGCTATGCAGCTACTCATGCGAGCTAAAGTGCTCTGGGATAGTGCACAACCATTTGTAAGTGCTTTGATATACTACACTGTAATGTCGGCAACGTAGTCAATATATTTTCTCCTTTATGTATTGTCTAGTCCATTGGTCACATGCACACAGATTCGCCGATTTAGGTAGTGTGTAGATACTCATCTTGGTGCAGATCCGCCGATTTAGGCAGCACATTGATAAATTGCAGACTCATGATTTTAAACTTATACCAGATTCGCCGATCTAGGCAGCATTAGTGCAGATTCGTCGATTTAGGCAGCACATCTTATTGGTGTCAATTCTCCGGTTGAGGCAACACCGATTACAAAATCATGCTGCAATGACTGACCACCACTGTCATCACTGGTATGATTTTGTTACCTGGGGTATAGAAAAATAAAGATATTTTGGATTTGGATTTGGATTGGAAATTGGTATATGTCGATGCTTTTGTGTCATGACAGTATTTATGAAATTGGATTTGAGATTGATGAGAAATGATTATTGAATAATGAGTGTGACCAATGATATCCTGATTCATTAGGGTATGACATATACTGCTTATTCTAGTGGTATGGGACACTAGAATAGGTTGTATGTGGATGACGGAACGCATAAGCTTATGTTGTTTAGTTTTATAAATTTTTATTTTATTATGTGATGTTTTTGACACAACATACTAATCACTATTTTTGACAAGTATTGTTTGCAAATTTTTATCTTCGCAACAACTGAGGACAGTTGCTTTCCAATGGAGAGGTATGTAATGGAATTGATATTTCTATTAATTATTGCACCTGACAGATGGAAAAGACTTGACCGAGCTAGGCCTATGCAGACGGAAATATACTTCATGTATTATTCAAGTGCTCTCTATGAGATTTGGCCATTTATGACCGGCCGGCCAATTTGTACTCACTTTGACCATTCAAGAAATCTATAAATTAAATACGTGTAAGAGGGAAATGGTCACTCTTGCATGGGGGGAGATTGCACCCAGTGCTCATGTCTATTCTTCTCCCTTCTCCTCTCATCTCTCTCTCGTCGTGCCAGCGTAGCACTCCGCTCCAGGAGGTGAACTTGCACGTTTTTCCTCACTCTACCTTGCTTTCTATCTCTCTATGTTTGTGTTGAGATCAATCATGTTTGTGTGCGACGATTGAGGTATGTCAATTTGTCGTTTCTATGATATGTATTGTGGTATTATCAGTAGTCAATTTGTCATTTTTGGGCTGTAGCATTTTCTGACCCATTTCAGTAAATCAGTTGGTTTGACACATCTGTTTGGTTCAACTCTCGGTCTCCTGGCAGTTGATCCTATTACGAGTCCTTCAAACCAGTCTATTGAAAATAGTGTCTCATGTAGCCCTGGACTGGCCTTAGTGTCACCCGGTTTACTACATGATGAGGTGGTTTTTGGTTTCTTAACATTACTCTCAGTTGATCTCTCACGGTGTTCATCTCTTGGAATTGTGTCTGGTCCTTGTCCCAATATCCAATCCCTTATGGAATACCCTTGGTATTTGGTTTTCTCTACCATCATAACAAAGTTGTTGATATAACAGTCCCTAAACGGGTAGATTGGTAGGTCTACTGATCCCTATTTTTGATCTTAAAGATATAGATGATCTTCATGGCTGTTAATTGTCTTGATTTGGCATGCAAAGTCCATAGAAGATCTTTAATGTTTCTATCCTCCCAACAATAGAATCCAATCCTAGGATTATCCATACTAAGCCGTTTCAAAGGCTTCAAATCTACTTGATCATATCCCTCGAATTCTAAAGGTGGTGGTCCTTCTTTTGTTGACATATCTTGGATTATGGTGTTTACTTCTAACCCCCATTTGTCTATCACATCAGGGTTTTTGACTTGTACATACTGAGCTCCATTTATGTCCATGTATATTTTTCCTTGTTTGTTTGCCCTAATCTCTTCTTCAAACTCAATACCATGGTCATCAATGCAAATAGCATACTCCTCGTTATGGTCCAAGTAAACCTGAGCTCCATGGCGGTTAGTCTTATAAAAAGAGAGTATACGCTTATAGTGCATTGTTGTTCCGGTTTTCGAGTGAGTCGAGTAAGAAGACATTTCAGATGTTGAATCTGAAAAAGTGTCTAAAACTTCTTCAAGGATTGTAAGCAAGGAATTTCCTTGATTCAAGCTTTCTTCGGTGGATAGTCTACTGAAGGTTTCTTTGAGTACACCTTGATTTTCTAGTACATGACCAGATCTAAGGTTCATCCAGACTTACAAAGCCCTGGATAGAGTACTTACCTTTTGATTGACTTGTTGTCAATTTCCACTTGATTCGATTGTAACTCTCTGTCAAGCTACTGATTCCTCGTCTGCAGCCCGCGATTCTTGTACAAATTTGATTAAGTTAGCTATTCTTCTATAAAGACAATAGAGTTTTTGCTAACTGTCATGATTGGTCTATGTGTATCACTTCAAATTGAGCTATGGGAGTCAACAATTGACTTTCAGATTAAACTTTAGTAGAAAAAATAAAAAATCAAAGGTTTAATCTACACTTTGGAAATTGAGTGAACATGTACCAATTTGGATCCGATTGAACCCAAAATTTCCCGATGGCTTTGTATGATGCTGATCTAACACTTCACAAGTTCAAAACTCAAAACTGATGTCCCTGGGTAGTAGTAGTAAATATTCGTGATTAGTTACTTTTGTCAGTTCTTTACACTTTCTGGCTTGGTTTGGCAAGTATACAACCTGTTAAAGTCCTTGGACAAGTTTCAAAAAGTTTGAACAAAATATGATCAAGTTTATCAACTGTTTTGTGTTCGCAGACACCGATTTCAAGAATCTAGTTTAAATCTCACTTTTGTGATCCAAATTTCACCAAAATTGATTTGACAATGTGGGGTCTACTCAATATGCTTGACCTTGTGGTATACTCAAATTTGCAAAATTTTCAAGTTTTGAAGGAGATGTTAATAATCGTGATTATTTACTCCAGCTATATTTTTATAAATTTTTGTCCCAACTTTGACACAAATATGTTAAGCACCTCAAGTTAAGGTCACTAGCCAAGTTTCATCAAGTTTGGAAAATTTTTGGTTAAATGGTCATTAATTTTCTGCCCATAGACTAACTTTGCAAATTTGGTCACAATTTTCAATCCAGTGATCCAAATCTTACCAAATTAGGTTTGTGGGCTTATTACAACATGGTTAAACTAGTGGTATGCCAAATTAGTCAAAAAAATTGAAAAATGAGACAGATGTAAATAATCGCAATTACTTACTATTGACAACTTTTTGCGTCTTTTTGGTCAACTGAGCATGTACACATGTTTATCACATCAATATAAGCCTATGAATCAAATTTCAACAAGTTTGGACATGTTTTTTAAATTTACACTGAAGATTCAGAAAGTCAATACAAACTTTAGTTTTTACCCAGTTTTCGGCCAGTTTGGTGATCCATATCTTTTGTGCCTTTACAAAAGTTGTTTGTACACATGCAATGAGTCAATGGTATGAACCTTAGTCAAATCTGAGCTAGAATTTCATAATCAGGATTATTAACTTTAGGCTTGAAATGAACACTTTTTTGCAATTTTTTCAAAGATAGTCTTTACATGAGCTATTTTAAGCCTATGAACCAAGTAAAAATAATATTTGGCCTAAAATGTCACAAAAAAGTAAATAATATGAGTTTTGGTCAACTCTTAAAATTTTTACCTCGAAGTGTCCTTTAGCTTACCAAATGGTTCAAACAACTTCTAAGCTTACTCTCCACTTGGATTGAGTGGTTTCGAGTCTTTTCGTGCTATTTCTAGCCATAGACCTGAAATTCTAAAACGTCCAATAACAACTCACACTTGATTCTTTGAGAGAGAGCAATGTTCTGAAATCCACCTTGGATCCTACTTACCCTACTCCTAGATTCTCATGCAATAGGGTTGTGAAAAGTGTCCACAAACACTCGTTTTCTTGTCTTGTATGGTTTTTTGAGCATTGATCTTAAGGCTTGTTTTGTCTACCAATCATCCTCAAAATCGTAATCTATTTTTGCAATCCTACAATCCTAAAGGCACTTAGCAAGTACGATTACTTCCAAGCTACCTCTACACAGTAAAAGAAAACAATCTTAAGCTATGCGGTTTCTAAAAGAAAGTTTTGAACTCTAGGCGATCCTAGAGGAAGTTAAAGGATAACTTCACACGATGCTCGTATTTTTCCCTAGTTTAGGTCTCTTCTATCCCCGGCAGTGGCGCCAAATGTGGTACGCATGTCTAACCTCACCATCCTATCTTATTGCAGTATTAGTGAGAACCACGATTAAATTGTCAATCCATGGGATCAAGCTGACTCGACTAATACATAGAGGCTACAAGAGGTTGTCAATATCTCCGAAAACAACTAACAACTTGCATCTAACTCAAGATACACTCAAGTGACTGAGATCACTAAAAGCCAATCGCTCATCAGCAACAAATCACATCCGTTACAACATCAAATCCCATCCAAACATAACGAAACTTCTATGATATGTTTATAAGACCTAAGCACACATGCTTATGGCCTCAATTCCCACTTTAGGTCAAGTTCCAAAATCGTGATTATTAACAACAATGGATTTTTGACCTATTGGTTTTTGACCCAGAATGCATCTAAATGCTTAGCAATGATGCCCCAATACCTCGCCTATGCTTAGTTTTTGATTTGAAAGTGTAAATTTCTAGTTATGATTAAACTAGACCGCGGGTCGGTGACACCAAATGCTACGAAATATTGTGAACTGCTTACGTCAATGCGTAGAGCTCTTACCTGCGGTTGTAATGCAACAAACACGCAATGTGACAACCCGGGAGGGAGTAGGAAGCGCGAGAAGGATAAGAGTGAGAGTTGTTAGCTCACGCTGTGTATTTCATTATCCAAAAAACTTACGAAAATTGGCTTTTATACCTTAGCCAATGTTTATGGTGGTCAAAACTAACAATCCGAGATCTCTACCAAAGATGGGTAATGACAGGTTGATACAATCTGGAAGCTTGTAGCCCCGTCTCATTAACTACAGAGTTTATCCGAGAAAATCAGAGTTCCAATATTCCCAATTTATCAAAATAATAAGTGTTTTATAATGAGAACTCCTAAAAATGGTATTTGTGTTAGCTTGTTGCTAACATCCAACAAGATATTAAGACTGCTCAAGATAGACATAAAAGTTATGCTAACCCTAAACGATCTACTAGACTCTTTGAAGAAAGAGATATGGTGTTTTTGAGACTGAAACCCAAACGCAACTCTTTATCAATGGGTAGATGTAAGAAGCTCACTGCTAGATATTGTAGACCTTTTATCTTTAGATTTCCTAGTCTATCCATGGTAATATGGGAATATGAAGGATAGTAAACAAGTTAAGTAAACAAGATCATTTGATTCCTGTCAAAAAGACTATCAAAGCCCATCAAATGGGAACCCTCTTCATTTCACAAATCTTCAAGTACCATGGCTTGCCAATGTCCATAGTGTCGGATAGAGATCCTAGAATGACCAGTAATTTTTAGAAGGATCTCTTTGAGAATTTAGGGACAAGGCTAAACTTCTCTTTGGCCCATCACCCATAAACAAATGGCCAAAGTAAAATAGATAACCTAACAATTCTTGATCTACTAAAAGCCTATGTAACGAAATTAGATCAAAGATCCCAATGGGAGAAGTACTTACCCTTAGTGAAGTATGCCTACAATAACACAATACATACTTCCACAGGAAAAACACCTTTCAAGGTAATTGAGGGAAGATCAAAAAATCCCTTGCTACTTAAAGTACACGGGAAGATCTTTGTTGCAGATGAGTATAGTCAAGGCCTACAAGAATCTTTCCAAAAGATTAAGGATGCTATCTCTATCTCACATCAAAGGCAAAAGTCTACTGTTGATAAGCTCAAAAGAGCCCAAGCCTTTAAACAAATGATTGGGTCTTACTTAAATTTTTGAAGGCTCGATTAAGGCACACGACGGGCAAGAATCCTACGGGACACCAAAAGTACTATGCTTAATTAGCAATAAGGTAATATGGCCCCTTCCCAATTCTTAGACCAATCAATGAGATGGCCTATCAACTCAAGTTGCCCAGCCATTGGCTAATACACAATGCTTTTCATGTGAGCCTACTAAAGCCTTACAACAGAGATCCAACCTCAAGAACCAACTATTGAAAACCCACCAGAGATCGAGGACCAAGAAGAGGTGTTGTAGCCCGATCCATTCTCTGACATGAAGACAAGGTACTAAGAGGTGGTAATACTATCCAAAAATATCTTGTTAAGTTTAAGAATTTTCCTTTTAAGGATGCTATATGGATGCAAGGCATACAACTAAAGGATAACCTAAACCTTGTCAATGCTTACAATGCTTCCCTAGAGTAAAAAAATGTACGAATGCTTAAAATGAAAAAAGTTTTTGTCTTATAAGACTCTCTTTTTCTTTATTGTACACAAATGTGAAGTAGTATGCATGCTTAAATCAAGTTTTCACGGAGACCACATCTCCCAAACACCAAGTAGAGCGTGTCACTCTACTATGGAAGATTGATAGAATTCATAAGCAGACATACTTGTGGAAGCCTTGGGGGTATTATTTTCCTAATACAGAAGGGCATTACCTTTTCAAATTTGAAAAAAACTTATAGATTTTAAAAGAAAAGGGTATGTTATATTCCTAAACAAACTCATAGATAAGGGGTTTTACAAACATGTCTTGAACGCACGTGATATGGTAATTTTATACATAGTGAACCCCCCGAGCCACAATAGGGATCCAAAGGGGGGACCATATGCAAAAGAGCAATGTGCAACAATGGGATTTAAAGACCCTAAGGTTCAGCTCATTAATACTTCCAAAATGCTAAGGTTCCAAAATTCAAAGGTTGTGTCCAAAGGTCAAAGCTTAGTTAAATTGGATGCTTTGTGAGTGTACAAAAAGTCTTCAAAGGTTCCTACATAGGAGGGGGCGAGCCCTGTAAGTAGGGTATGAGAGAGAAACACACACACACACACACACACACACACACACACACAATCTTCTTTTACACAAAGGGAATACTAAGGGACACATGTCAGCTCCCTAGCCCAGATGCCCACAAGGTGCACTCAAATCCTATTGAATGGCCATGGAGGTGGACCAATGAGAATTAGCCTAAAGTAAATATAGTTTAATTAATTGAAAGTCGCTTAATATAATAACCAATAATAATTAAGCTCTCTAGAAGACTATTGGGCAGTCTCCCAAGGGGTCCAATGAGCATTCAACAACCCAATGGCTTGCACGATTCCTATTGGTTGACCACAAGAAAAAGGGGTCCAATGAGAGTTTAGTTGCATTAATTAATTACCTAAAGCTCTCACAAAAGGGGAAAGGGCGACACATGTTAGAAGGCTATCACTTATGCTACTTAATTTTCATTGACTAAGCCTACAGGGGAACAATGGGATGCCATCAAGAGGAAATAGCATGAGGGGTCGACCAAGAGAGAGAGGGGGATGAATTTCTCAAGGAATTATTCCACACACACTCACACTAGCTCATGTGTGAAGCAAGAAGACTCTCTCTCTCTTCTTCTCAAGCTTTAATAGAAATCTTATCACCTACTCCAAGCTTGTGAGAAGGGAGGCCTACACCAACAACTCTTGGCTTTGTAATGCAAATCCAACCAAGAGCCAAGCTTCAATGCATGCTCATCTCCCCTACCATGCTAATTACTAAGCTATGCTATGCTAATATGAGTGATTATGTGAGGAGATGTACATCTTTCTCGTAAGACTACTCCTTCCTCTCAATCTACTCTTATACCCCACTAGCTCTCACCATCTTCGAAGGTGTGTGAGGTCTTGGGTCTGAGACGTGAGGGAATTGATGTTGTGTTTTATAAGTGTTTTGCTTAGTGCTTGAATCTTTCATCTTCATTGCACTAGCTAGTCACTGAAGGAGCACAAAGAATTGTATTCTAAAATGTCTCCCTTGATGGGGAAACCTATAATACAAAGAATTTTGGATGGGGGACCTGGCTCCATGTAAATCCGATCCTCAATTGTCATCAATAACTTAATTTATCTCTCTTTTGAAGTATTGTTTATGCTATCTAACTAGGTGTTATGCTTTTTGTGGCTCTCTCTCCACCCAACACTCTTATTATGCTCATTAGAAATCTATTCTAATGAAATGATCACTATGTTCATGCTATTTTTTATTAGAACACTCCCCTTGATTTTTGAAAAATTTGGACCACTAAAACACTAGGTCAAGGAAAAAAACAAAGACCTAAAAAAATTTCACATGGAAAACCAAAATCATGCTAAAGATTGGGACGACTTGATAGATGGCCTTCCTTCATTCTCACCCTACCTCATTTCCACGAAGCATATGTATGAGAAATATAAGAGAGGAAGTGCTCTATCCATCGTGATCATGGTTGTAAGGGTCATATACCACAAGCCAGGTCGATAAATCAAGGATTCTAAGGAAATCTATTTCCTATAACATAGAGATGAAATCCCATTGACATAATTAGAATCCATAGACAACATCTTTTTTCCCATGTTTAAGGGGCACAATCACCATTCATACATCCTGAATATGACATGAGACATAGTATAAACTAACTGGTAATCTTGTAAAAAGTACCCAACTAATCGAGTCCAAAACTTTGAGGGGACACGTATATTAGGGATTTCTTGACTCTTGGCACAATGAGTCTCTAATTTTCTTCTCTTAATAAGAGGGAGTGGAGAGTTTCTTGACTAATCAAGACCACCCATCCTTGACTGGCAACCTGAGCCAGTCCCCCACTTTCCACCCCACACTCACACTTTTTAGCTTGTTTTCTAATTACTACCATATTGTTTTACATATACAAACAGTGTTCCTTAATTAATACCAGCCACAGGTTCTTTTAAATAGCCCTTAAAACAATACCAAAACAATTTAAACAAGGCCTAATGAAGACATCACTATATCTCAACAAAAGGAACTTTTCCAAATTTTTATGAGTTTGCGACTACTTGCGAACTTTCTCTGCCTAACCAATACAGCCTTTGCAAAGGATTTATTAGCTGACTGAGAATTGTGCAACCCTCTTATCTCGATAACCATGAGGCATCTTGCTAACTGTGAGGCATCCCGCGCTAATCGCGAGGCATCTTGCTAATCGCCAGGCATACCGTTAACCGCGAGAAACAAGAGAGACTTGATAACCTTGGCTTAATCTCCGCTAACCGCGGAATCATCTCGCTACTCTTGAGGCACAATAAATATTCTTGCAATAATTCTTCTCTTTAAATGATTCTTCAAACATGATCAACCAGCTGTTCATATCAATGAGTATCAACTTATCAAACAATAACAATTTATCAAGCAATATGTCCAATTTATCAAACAGTCTTTCACTAATCTAGGAAAACATATGCTTGTTTCTTGTGGAATCACGTTTCCTGGAGGGTTTAAAGGAATCTCTATGCTTAGCTTCCCAAGTCAACATGAATAGAAATGCAAAATTATAAATTTATCTTATCAGATTAGCGACATGTTTGAATACCTCCCGTATTGGAGATTGGACAATTTTACCTTCTTTCAGAGTCGATACCTCAACTTAAGTTATAATTGGAGTAGATGATACCTTCTTTTTTACCTTCTTTAGAGGTGGAACGATAAGAGCATCCTTCGAGTTTTGAGGCACTCACTTTGGGGCCATCATATAGGGAAAGAGAAGGGGGAAAGAGAGAAAAAGGCTCAAGAATTCGAAGGGCGATATGATGATGGTAGAGAGAGAGTTGAAGATGGAGATGGGTTGAGGGTGAGATGTTGAGGGAGAGAAGGTAACTCCGATGTTATGGCAAGAGAACTTCTATGTGTGTCTCTTGAAAGTGAGAGAAGAGAACTCTTTATATAGGCTCTCAAGAGCCAAAAGCATAAGCTAAGAATAGCGAAAAATAGAAAGATAGTGTCCGTTCGCGACTCTAAAAAATAATTATTATTATTATTTTATTTATTTATGGCATGAAACATTATAATACGCGTTTTCCATTCTCTAATTTTAGAAGAAACTTGGCTTCCAAGAGAAAAACTCTAAACTTGATTCCCTCCTCTTTCTTTTCTAAAGAGACTCCTCCTTTCCTAAAAATACTCCTTCTACT
This sequence comes from Adiantum capillus-veneris, assembly GCF_014529385.1. Lineage (NCBI taxonomy): Eukaryota > Viridiplantae > Streptophyta > Polypodiopsida > Polypodiales > Pteridaceae > Adiantum > Adiantum capillus-veneris. The sequence goes on along the minus strand of NC_140948.1, from coordinate 50,059,444 downwards.
CTTTCTCTTCTAAAAATACTCTTCCTTTCCTCTCTCTTTCCTATAAATACTCCTTTATTGAGGGTCAACTCTTATCTTTAAAAATAGACTTGAGGTTTAATTTTTCCATATCAACCTATAAATTTTGAGTAAATAAAGACCATATTTAATAGTTCAAGAGTCCGATTCTCGATCCGATTAGTCCATAGGAACGCTTTATGACTTAACAAAATTTGAACGTTAAACACTTTTGTAAAGTAAATGAAATAACAAAATTTGAATGTTGTCAGGAGTTTTTTGGAGCAAGGGATTGCGCATATGTACATACACATGCATGGTGCATCGAATAAAGGATTGCCCATTTTCCAGAGCCAGGTGGTTACGTGGGGCCCACATGTGTACAGGTAGGACAACATGTACATAGTGCATCGATTCTCACTATTACCAGTACCAGTGTATTTTTTCTATAATAATGAGGAGTTGGTAGTGCGTAAAAATTCTTGAGGAAGCTATCTGCGGGCCGACGACATGAGGGAAGCAGGTGCATCAGATGGCATCTAGTGGCGTCAGGAGGTCAAATGGGGTCAATATTTGCACGTGGATAAGTACGGACACGACGTGGGTGTTTTCTTGTGCTAATTATAAAAAAAGGTCATCATGAGGACCATATTTTGGGGCCACTTCACGTGGTTGTGGGATGCATTATTGAAAAAAGCTGAGTGGCAGGTGTGCGGATGATGCAAAAAGGTGACAACTATGCACTGCGAGGTCAGTTTTTGGCCTCTTCGGGGTCCGTTTGAGGTCATCTAAAAGGCCAAGGGTTCCCAAGTCATAAAGCTAAGTGTGGGAACTGAAAAAACAGAGAGAAGATCAGAAAAAGAGTGGAGAAGAGAGGAGGAACAGCCGCAACTGTGTTTTTGGGGTTTTTTAGGCCTGTTTTGGTCGTAAACTGCTCTCATCCGAGGTCGGATTTGAGCACTTGGACATTGTAGGCAGGGGTTTTGGGCCGTTTCGGATGCAATGGCGCTGTCCATTTTTCCAAATTCCTCACTTGTTTTTCGTTGTTTTGGCTGTGTAAGCTTATCCTCCAATTTATGATTGTATCTGGCATATTTTACCCATATTGTGTGAGTTGTTGGCCCCATTGGTGTTGGACCAAGCTCAGTTGTATCTAAACATCATAAAATCTCCTCTTTTGAGCTAAGTTTTTGGGTGTGTGTGTGTGAGTGTCTCTCTATGTGGAGTGGGAAAACGGATAGTCTCTCCCCTCTCACTCCATAGGTGTGTTTCCTGTCTCGGCCAGATTGGTTGTGTAAGCCGAGTGGTGCCCCATAGCGTGTGTGTGTATCTTCCCAAGAGTGTGTGTTGGGTCATTATAGAGGCATTCTGTGTGTTTCCATCCCGCTCACATTCTTTTCGTGCCCCCATGGAGGATCTTCTTCGAGTACCTTCTGCTTCGAGCTTCAAGCTTCCAAATTCGGGATTACAGGTTGCAGACTATAGGTTACAGGTTACAGGGACATGTACAGGTACGGGTTGCAGACTACAGGTTATAGGTTACAGGGACAGGTACAGTGTCGTGCAGCTCCGCTGCCATGTAGAGAAAAAGAGCAGAGAAATGAAAGCTAAGCTTCTTGAAGCCTATACATTAAGTGGTCAGTGATCATGGCTTGTTAACAAGCCAAGTTTAATGATTAATGTATGTCAGATGCGGCTTAAAAGGGCCAACAGATGCCTTAATGATGCCAAAAATGATTATGCTCGAAGTGAGCACAGATGAGAGATTATGATCTAGAACTGTAGTTCTTGAAGTGCTCTACCGGCCTGTCTTTACGGTGATGCATGGTTTTTAGGACCCCTTCTGAAGATGCAATAAAGGCACAATCAGTTGTTGGGGAGATGAGGATACTCTAGTCCAAGGGATCTCGAAAGAGAAAAAAAATCTACTTCACAAGCACCAAAGAGTAAAAAGTGCCATGGACAGAGGATACGTGGGAATGAGCTCTTATGCACGCCTACAACCTATATCTTACAGAATAGCCCATTCTAGGTGTGAATTTCTAGTGAAATTTACACGAGGATGTTCGTGTGGACTCACAACACAGCATACTCCGTTTTCACTTTTTTACCACATTAAATATTTTTTACCTACAGTAAATATTTTTCACCTACATGGTAAATACAAATCACTTTTTACCTACAGTAATTTTTTAACCCATGGTAAATATTTTTTACTGCACCATAAGTATTTGGTAGGTAACAGTTCACCGCTACTAGAAGCAGTGATTGGGCATCAACAATGCAGTTACAGGAAGAGAAAAGGAGAAAATCTTATGGTAAAGGTGAGTCAACAGGGATAAAGACTTTTGAGTTGAAAAGAGACGTGCTGATTTTTTCAAAGAACACATGTCAAAAGAAGCCATGGTTGAGGATTTTTTGAGAATTTGATATTCAGGAGGACCCAGCAGGCCCCCCCCTGACATGTGCAGAACCTCCAGTTTCAACAGCCACCTTACCTGCTCTTAAATGCTGGTCAAGGCCTTATCCCCATGTGTCACAACCAGAAAAATCAGCATTTACCCTCCCCTCTCACATCACTCTAGAGAATATCTTGATGGTGACATATCAGGTGACCTCAATCTGTTGACCACCCTAAGCAAAAAGTAACCCCAATTAGCGGATTTAAGCATGTTTATCCCTAATCCTAAACCCTCTCAGAAACCTATATAAGGAGGCCTTCTCTCACTCAAAACCAACACTTCACCCCTTCACCAAGCAATGAAGCTATGACGACATTGCTCACAACGAGGAGCTATGGATGGAGCTCTACTCTCTCTCCCTCTCTCTCTCTCCCTCTAGTATGCTACATTACTAGCCCCAAAACCTAAATAAGGAGTCTTCTCTCATGCTCCATGGCCACCATCCTCGCCATCATTCTCTAAGGTATTGATGTGTTGCTAGTAGGATCATACCTACTTGCTGGGTTGATTGTTTTTGACAAGGGATTATGCCATCCTTGGCTTGCTTCTCTATATCCTTGTTATGTATGATCAGATGCCGTTGTATTGTTAAGCTGATGTCTTGTGTATATATATGCTACATAAGGTCCCTAAGCTTCGTTTCTATGTGTTTTGCCATATGTTTTGATGCCATCATAATGCCAGAAGTCTCACTTGCCTATGTGCACTATGTGTGAGGTCCCTAAACCTCTTAATTTAGGGTGGTGCCCCCTTTGTTTTGTTCTTTGCTTGTTTGCATGAGGCGTGGTTTGTGGAGTGTGCACGAGTACAGAGGCCACCCGATTGCACTGCTCTTTTTCCCGCTATCAACGGCTCGTTGATAGGAGCTACGGTGAAGAAGTTATGGCAGTTTAAAGTTCAAGTCAATTGCAGATCCGTACCAGATTGGGCAACTGCAGCTGAGGTGAAAAAAATGAAATGAATTCACGGGCTTGAAGTGCTCACTTTGTGGAGCGCGTCGGTCTTTTCAGATCAGCAATTGGAGTCCCGGTCGCCAAGATATAGGCCGTTAAAGACTCACCGGGGGCCGGCTCCCCAGTTTGGCCGCTCAATCGGTGTGACATCTGGGAATTTTGCAACCTCAGTAGGGTTTGTATGCATTTTATGCAGTTTGAGAGGTCTGCAGGGATTTACGGCTCGTCAGACAAAGTTTCGCTTGATCAGATAATAAGGCTTGAGGCCGATGACAATTGTCGGCATTGCTGAGCTGGGTAATTTTTTCATTATTCGAGATGCTGATATGGACATCAAAATTCACGATGATATTATTAGTCAAGGAATGCTAGGAGAAAGATATTTTGCTTGGCGTTGCCTTGTCCGGAATGTATACGAAATGCTGTGCTTGACAATGCCTTAGCCGACACTGCATGGCCGGTAAGTGTGCCGAATGCTGCCAATGCCTTGCCGGTATGTATGCTTAATGTGGGCTAACCCATTGCATGGCCGGTAAAGTGTACCCAGATTCCGCCATTGGGAAACTTAGCGATGCACTAAAGCGATATGTATGCCTAATGTGGAGCCTGACCAAGCCAAGCCACGAAGCATAGGGCGCCCAAGGAAATGGCCAAAAGGCCGCCCAAAAAATGATCTGCCTTAATGATGCCAAAAATGATTATGCTTGAAGTGAGCACAGATGAGAGATTATGATCTAGAACTGTAGTGCTTGAAGTGCTCTACCGGCCTGTCTTTACGGCTCGTCGATAGGAGCTACGGTGAAGAAGTTATGGCAGTTTAAAGTTCAATTCGATTGCAGATCCGTACCAGATTGGGCAACTGCATCTGAGGTGACAAAAATGAAATGAATGCACGGGCTTGAAGTGCTCACTTTGTGGAGCGCGTTGGTGTTTCCAGATCAGCAATCGGAGTCGCGGTCACCAAGATATGGGCTGTTAAAGATTCACCGAGGGCCGGCTCCGTACCAGTCTGGTCCGCTCAATCGATGTGCCATCTGGGAATTTTGCAGCCTCAATAGGGTTTGTATGCATTTTATGCAGCTTGAGAGGTTTATAGGGATTTAGGGCTCGTCAAACAGAGTTTCGCTTGATCAGATAAGAAGGCTTGAGGCCGATGACAATTGTCGGCATTGCTGAGCTAGGTAATTTTTTCATTATTCGAGATGCTGATATGGACATCAAAATTCACGATCATATTATTAGTCAAGGACTGTTAGGAGAAAGATATTCTGCTTGGAATTGCCTTATCTGGAATGTATACGAAATGCTGTGCTTGACAATGCCTTAGTCGACACTGCATGGACGGTAAGTGTACCGAATGCTGCCAATTTTGCCGGTATGTATGCTTAATGTGGGCTAACCCATTGCATGGCCGGTAAAGTGTACCCAGATTCCGCCATTGGGAAACTTAGCGATGCACTAAAGTGATATGTATGCCTAATGTGGAGCCTGACCAAGCCAAGCCACGAAGGATAGGCCGCCCAAGGAAATGGCCAAAAGGCCGCCCGAGGTCACCCTAAATTAAGAGAGGGAGTGAATAAGTGGGAAAGCAAAGGAACAAAACATGGCCAAAGCGTACAAGCGACGAGTAGTGAGCTGCGTAGGAGAAGAAAAAAAAATCTCTAGCCTGAGCAAGCGTCGGATGACGCCACGCAAGAAGGGAAAACCGCTCAATGCTTTCTCTCTCTCTCTCTCGTGTTGGGGAGTCAAAGCAAAGGAGGAATATAAAAGCAAGAAGGGGAGAAGCAAAAGAAGATACAAGCTCTCCCTCTCAAGCCACGGAAAATACGAACGAAGCAAGGCGAGAAGAGGATTACAAGTAAAAGCAGAGCTTGGTTAGTGCAAGCCAGGTTCGAGAAGAGTCTTGTGGAGGCAAGCAAGCGAAGCCTGAGCAAGAGGGTAAGCTTGGCGAGGCAAGCAAGCAAAGAAAATCTTGTCGAGGTTAAATCGAGCAAGCAAAGCGTGAAGTGATTAAAGCAAATCAAGGTCGAGAAGAGTTTGTGGAGGCTTGAGCAAGCCAAGGCCTGGTCGAAAGGCCTGGTTGAAGCTAGTGCGAAGCATATAGAATGGGAAGTTGCAGCACTGTTGATTATTATTGAAGGATGATGATCGACAAAGCGAACTTACACGAGGTTTGCAGAATCTCAAAAGTAGAAGAGGCAGATAAAGAGACATGAGGGAGTTTCCATCACCGTCATCAGCTAATGTTTGATTAATCATTCTGTTAAGTCCGGTGTCGTTAACGGCCCAGTAAACCCTGTAAATGGGAGCTTAAACTCCTAGTTAGCAGATGATCCAAGTGACGGCGCTGTTAACAGTCCACCTTGGCTAAAGATTAAGTTGTACTCAAACATATTAATCAATTAATTGATGATTAAGGCGATTACCAGAGTCAGTTGCATCAATTGTTCTTGTTCTCTCTCTTTCACACCTCCCACAGCAAGAGGCCCGTCTGCCCGGCTCACGTAGCGAACACATATCCCCCGGAATCTTTGGTGAACCCGACGTGAAATGAGCCGGGGTGGGAGGTAAAGATGGAGAATTTAGAGCAGATGATGAAGATGATTGCAGAATTAAGTGCGAACGGTTTTGATGATAAGTCAACAGTTCCAGATTTTGCAAAGATGCTTCTATTGGTTCAAGGATCTCTACTTGAAATAGAGACCATAAAGAAGAAAAATCAAATGGATGAAGCTTTAGTTGCAATATACGACAAGAGACGACTGTTTGATGGATATGATCCAGAGGGATACCTAGAGTGCTATGAGCTGGAGACCAAGGTAAGAGGGATACCAGAAGAATTGATGATCAAATATTTTGAGCAGTTAGTGAGTTCAGATGTGAAGGACCAGATTCAAGAAGTTACCAAAGCTTGCAACGATGACTGGGAGTATTTCATAGGAGCTATTGTGCAAGCACGTTATGAGGAGTATAAAATCTATCAGGAACAGAGTTCAAGTCTACTGGACTACGCAGATATCTGAGGACAAGCACGATCAAAGTTAGAAGCTGTGATTGATGAATTTATTGTGCAGGATGCTATCTTCTTATAGGCTAATGATGAAGACATAGTCAAAGCTGTATATGAAAAGTTGGGGTTTGCAGATGCCTTGCATGAAGTAGAAGTCCTTGAGGGTGAGTCTCTACAGCCTCAAACTACACATGGTGAATTTTTCACAGAACATATACCTGTAGTACATGAAGAAAAGAAATCATGGGATCAAAACAACGAATTGGCTAAAGCTCAGGAAGAAATTGTGCAGGTAAATGAGTGCAGTCATATTCAGGTGGACATATAGGAAGATTCAGTTATAGTTTTTACTTTTGCTACTGAACCAGAATTAGAGCAAAATTTTTCTGGTGCAGATTCTACCATAGACGTGATTGAAGATACTGGTACAGGTTTTGCCAAAGAGTTGATTAATGATATAGATGCTATAGGTCAAAGCAGGGCTGCTATTGAGAGCAGCAGGACCATGGTTTTTGATATACCAGATTTATCGAATTTGGATGTACCAGATTTTGAGGATTTGGCTAAGCAAGAATATGTGCTTGATTCAGAAGGGGTGCAGACTCCTTCATTGACAAGCTTTTGTGAAGCACAACTACCAAATTGGAAAAGTGATCTTCAACGTGATTACGTTGATTCAGACGGGGTGCAAACTCCTTCTTTGAAAAGTTTCTCTGAACTAGAGCTATCGATCTGGCAGACTGATCCTGGATTTGCTGATGGTGATTTAGAGAGGGAGTTAACTTCTTCTCTATCAAGAATTTGTGACACAGGACTCACACTATGGCAGAATGATCATGAGCTTGATGATGTTGATTCAGAGGGGGTGCATAGTGAAATGCAATCTCTTGTTGATGAATATGATTGGTTTCATTGTGTCGATGATACAGACAGGGCAGTAGATCGATAAAATTTTCAATGTGCATGCTTATCTTTGTGCTATAGAAGTGCAAAGATATGTGGTTGAGGGTGAAAGACTTGAAGAGCAGTTTACTGCAGATGCGTTTAGCATGCATGTCATATGTGAATATCCTCGTTTATTGCAACAACCTGAGATGTGCAGGATTGAGGAACCTTCTCAAGTGGTAGACCTAGACCTTATGTTCTTACTAGATGACGCTTTAGAAGGGTTCTCAAACACAGATGCTAAGGATACTAATCAATCTATATTCATGCATGAGAAAGTTTGTTTAGATGCAGTCGATGATGATCTGATGTAGTTGCTAGATGATGCACTACTTGATTTTGAGCCTCTACGAGATAGAGAATTGTTCTCAGATGCATCTTTTGAGCCTAATGAAGAGGATTTTATCAGAGACTTGATGTATTTAGATATGCATGATCAATACTAGTGAGAGTGAAGGTGCATTGCGAATGATTTTACCTGTGATTGATGATCAACAATTGGATGAGCCAATTGCACAGGGGATATGGCAGTATCTGATGCTACCCGATGCTATATGGAATCTGATGTTATCCTATGATGTAGGGGATTTTGAGCTAGCTTTTGACCCAGGATAAAGTGCAAGTTGCAGATGCAGAGGATACCAGATGCCTGATGTAGCACGCTGCATGATGCAAGGTTTTGTTTTCTAGATTATGCTAAGCTAGAAGAGTGTTTGGTTGTGCATTCAATAAGATAACATGGCTGGCTTCCAACTAATTTCTTTGGATAATTCATGAAGTATCGTCACATCTTTTGAGTTGGTTTTGTTAACAGAACTTGATGTAAAGGACTTAACGGCCATTCCGTGTGCAAACAGAGTAAGGCATACTTGAGCTTGACAGGGTTCCTTAAAGAGAGCTTAATGGTCAAGCCGTGTGCATAAGTAGCTGGAGCACTTGAGTCTGGCGGGGTTCACTAAACAAGTTATCCATGATTGAATGCTTTGAAGATACGACAAATGAGGTTCAGAGTTTTTTGATGGCAGCTATCTAATGATTAAGCTAGAACATTGATGACAGGGGATAAGCCTTATTTCATTTTTCTCATATATTTACCAGTTATGTGAGTCTGATAATGGGTAAGGAGTGTAAGCTACCTTAGCAGATGCAGATTGAAGTGTTGTTGGCACAGATCGGAGGCTATAAATGTCATGCAGCTCCGCTGCCATGTAGAGAAAAAGAGCAGAGAAATGAAAGCTAAGCTTCTTGACGCCTATACATTAAGTGGTCAGTGATCATGGCTTGTTAACAAGCCAAGTTTAATGACTAATGTATGTCAGATGCGGCTTAAAAGGGCCAACATATGCCTTAATGATGCCAAAAATGATTATGCTCCAAGTGAGCACAAATGAAAGATTATGATCTAGAACTATAGTTCTTGAAGTGCTCTACCGGCCTGTCTTTACGGCTCGTTGATAGGAGCTACGGTGAAGAAGTTATGGCAGTCTAAAGTTCAAGTCAATTGCAGATCCGTACCAAATTGGGCAGCTGCAGTTGAGGTGAAAAAAATGAAATGAATGCATGGGCCTGAAGTGCTCACTTTCTGGACCGCGTCGGTCTTTTTAGATCAGCAATTGGAGTCCCGGTCGCCAAGATATGGGCCGTTAAAGATTCACCGGGGGCCGGCTCCCCAGTCCGGTCCGCTCAATCAGTGTGACATCTGGGAATTTTGCAACCTCAGTAGGGTTTGTATGCATTTTATGCAGTTTGAGAGGTCTACAGGGATTTACGGCTCGTCAGACAGAGTTTCGCTTGATCAGATAATAAGGCTTGAGGCCAATGACAATTGTCAGCATTGCTGAGCTCGGTAATTTTTTCATTATTTGAGATGCTGATATGGACATCAAAATTCACGATGATATTATTAGTCAAGGACTGCTAGGAGAAAGATATTTTGCTTGGCGTTGCCTTGTCCGGAATGTATACGAAATGTTGTGCTTGACAATGCCTTAGCCGACACTGCATGGCCGGTAAGTGTGCCGAATGCTGCCAATGCCTGGCCGGTATGTATGCTGAATGTGGGCTAACCCATTGCATGGCCAGTAAAGTGTACCCGGATGCCACCATTGGGAAACTTAGCAATGCACTAAAGCGATATTATGTATGCCTAATGTGGAGCCCGACCAAGACAAGCCTCGAAGCATAGGCTGCCCAAGGGAATGGCCAAAAGGCCGCACCCGAGGTCACCCTAAATTAAGAGGGGGAGTGAATAAGTGGGAAAGCAAAGGAACAAAACATGGCCAAAGCGTGCAGGCGACGAGCAGCGAGTTGCGTAGGAGAAGAAGAATCGCACTGGCCTGAGCAAGCGTCGGATGACGCCGTGCAAGAAGGGAAAACTGCTCAACACGCGTATATAGTTGGACCCACCTCTCGCGGTTTTCAGGCTGCGCATCCAGCTCACTGCCACATCATAGAGGCGATTTTTTTGGCCTCCCTAGCAACGATGGCGCCGTCGTTGCTAAGGGAGAGGGGAGCTATTAATAGCGAGGCTTTTATGGCATGCAAGGGTATGGTTATTGGGGGGAACGATAGAAGGTAGCAGGGAATTGTGAGGTCGGTAGAGGAGCTCGGGAGCGAATCAAATAGCAAAGGTGTTCTCACTCTCTCTCTCGAGTTTGAACAAAGGCAGGGAACCAAAGGCTATCTTTCTCTCGCTCTCTTCCTCGTCCTCGGACTTAAGCTTGAGAAGAGGAGAGCAAGGAGACAAAAAGCAAGGTAAGGGCGTGCAATTCAAGACTCTCTCTCTCTCTCTCTCTCTCTCTCTCTCTCTCGTGTTGGGGAGTCAAAGCAAAGGAGGATTAGCAAATCAAGAAGGGGAGAAGCAAAAGAAGATACAAACTCTCCCTCACAAGCCACGGAAAAGATGAATGAAGCAAGGCGAGAAGAGGATTACAAGTAAAAGCAGAGCTTGGTTAGTGCAAGCCAGGTTCGAGAAGAGTCTTGTCGAGGCAAGGAAGCAAAGCCTGAGCAAGAGGGTAAGCTTGTCGAGGCAAGCAAGCAAAGAGAATCTTGTCGAGGTTAAATTGAGCAAGCAAAGCGTGAAGTGATTAAAGCAAATCAAGGTCGAGAAGAGTTTGTTGAGGCTTGAGAAAGCCAAGGCCCGGTCGAAGCGAGTGCGAAGCATATAGAACGGGAAGTTGCAGCACTGTTGGTTATTATTGAAGCATGATGATCGACACAGCAAACTTACATGAGGTTTGCAGAATCTGGAAAGTAGAAGAGGCAGATAAAGAGACATGAGGGAGTTTCCATCACCGTCATTAGCTAATGTTTTATTAATCATTCTGTTAAGTCCGGTGTTGTTAACGACCCGGTAAATCCTGTAAATGGGAGCTTAAACTCCTAGTTAGTAGATGATCCAAGTGATGGCGCTGTTAACAGCCCGCCTTGGCTAAAGATTAAGTTGTACTCAAACATATTAATCAATTAATTGATGATTACGGCGATTACCAGGGCCAGTTGCATCAATTGTTCTTGTTCTCTCTCTTTCACACCTCCCACAGCCAGAGGCCCGGCGCCTGCCCGGCTCACATAGCGAACACATATCGCCCGACAACAGGTGATTCACACAGGTACAGGTAGCTGGAGTACAGTGATATACTAGGAGTGGAGTCACTTGCAGTTGTCGTGGGTATGCATTATTTAGCACCTGTTTGAGCGCATTGTCTGCTGGTATTGTATGTTACTTGTGTAAACTACCATTGTACGCCTTTGTGGAGCCATACCTCGTTTTATTTGGCAGTCCTAGCCATTTTTGAGACTTGATCTGGAAGATAGTCATTTCTGAGACTTGACTATACGAGATTTGCATAAGCCTTCGTGTGAGGGTAGGTAGCGTGAGGTTTTATTGAGTTGGGGGATTCTCAAATGTGGAGATCCTTTCGGTGATACAGGTAGCTGGAGCACCCTTTTTGTAACCTCGCCATAGGCTATGTACTAGTGATTCCTACTTGATGCTCGGGTTCTATTGTTGGCAATTTATGCATACATATACAGTCTATATTTTGGGTTCTCACTGCTCTACTTCTGGGGAAACTCTGCCAAAATTTTTCCAAGTTGTGATGGCTGGTTTTTTGGTCTTTTAAGCCATTTATGCTGTTATGTTGCTGAAATTTTGGCAAAATCAGAGGATAAGACATGAGTGATTTCTTGGGAGCTGCATGGTTGACTTTAATGGATGATCAAAATGGCCCTCAATTCACTCCTTTTCATTTAACTCAAAGAATCCAGATAAATGTTCATGTATCCAGGAAGATTTTTTTCCAACAGCGCATAGTCTTTATGTTCGGGCCAAGAAGATTAAGAGAGATCCTAGAATGTCCTTTGCCTGTTGTAATTCCGATGATCAACTATGAAAACTCATTTGATGTGCATGTGTTTGTCCTTATCTAAAGACAAGCTCCATTGAAGTTTTTGGAAATTGAGTCAATCAAAAGTTTTGGTTTTTTGCACGTGTGTTTTAAGGGGTTCTTACATTATTGAAACTTGGGTAGCCATGGCTTTCTCTTATCTGGAGTTTCATGGAAGAAGTGATGAAGATGTGGAAGACATTTTAGAAAATATGGAGGTTGCCTGCATTAGCAACCAGATCCATGACCCAGTGCAGATGTTACGTCTTCTCCAAATTTGTTTGAAGAGTGATGCACGAGTTTGGTCCAAAGCATTTGAAGAGGAGTTGCGTGTGGCTGATCCACCTATAAGATTGAGTTGGGACAATCTGCAGCATGGGTTGGAAGTGGAGTTTGTGAAGATAGAAGATCTTGACAAAGTGTGGCAAGAAGTACAAGGTTTGGTGCAAAAGGAAGGTGAGCTAGTAGATGCGTACATATGTAAGTTCTCATTGGCATGGGAGTGGATGTGCAAGGCTTTAGCACCACAAGTACCCCCGCCTGACATGATGAAGAAGGACAGGTTCTTGGCTGGTCTTCGGGAGAATATACGTTGGAGAGTGGAGCTAAAGAATCATAGGACATATGAAGATGCATTAGAGGTAGCAAGGAATAAAGAGTGGACGCTGAGGAAAATGAGCCAGCTAGGAGTAGAGTCTTTGCCCATGAGGTCTGAATTTCAGCCTATGGATTCTTCGTAAGGTCGCATGCCAGGGGTTCATCATGAACCAGTGGTTTTTGTTACTCCTCAGGTTATGCCAGCAGCGGACACTACAACAGTGCAAGATGATGGGCTAAGGCAAGACATGAGGCAATGTAAAGAATGAGGATGTAAGAGAGCTACACAAGACAAGCACAAAGCACACAGAGATGGAAAGCTTCTTCTTCTTCTTTACAGAAAAGAGAGTACAAAAAATGACTAAGTGCTAAAGCTGAAAAGTATCACATATGTACATGCGATCACTAAGTGTGAACTCGCTAGAAGCGTACTAGGCTGGCACTATAAGTGTAGTCCAGCTGTAGAATCACTGGCAGAGATCCTCCGTGTCGGTCACCTAACGCGCCAGTGAGTAAATGCCGTAAGCGGCCAAGACCCGTAGTGGATGCCAACTCAAGGCGTAGAGCTCGACATCTCAACACTCCCCTTCGAGCTCTGCATGTCGCAGAGTCCAAGCATAGTCCGGAAACATCGAAGCTTCTCAGCTCCGAGGGCCTTGGTAAAGATATCCGCTATCTGCTCCTCTGTGCTGATGTAGACCAAGTCGATGTCGCCCGCCAACACTCGCTCTCGAACGTAGTGGTAATGGACCTCTATGTGTTTGGTCCTGGCATGGAACACTGGGTTCCTAGCCAACTGCATGCTGCTGAGGTTGTCACAATGAATGACAATCTGCTGGTCCACCTGCACTCCCAAGTCCTCAAGTAATGTGCGTAGCCAAGCTACCTCGCACGCCGCCACTGCTGCACCTCTGTACTCGGCCTCTGTGCTCGATAAAGCAACCGTAGGCTGCTTTTTGATGCTCCAAGTAACAGCAGCACTACCAAAAGAGAACATGAAGCCACTCATAGATCTCCTATCAACAATGCTACCTGCCCAATCTGCATCTGTATACCCATACAATGCTAATGGTGCATCTGCTGCATAGAACAATGCGTAGTCAAGAGTATCTTGCACATACCTAAGTGTGCGTCGTACTCCATCCAAATGTGGCTTCCTCGGAAGCTGCATGAACTGACTCTCCAAGCCTACTATGTAGCTCAAGTCTGGCCTCGTGATAGTCAAGTAGATTAGACTACCCACAATCTTCCTGTACATGTTGACATCCTCAACAACATCACCCTTCTCTGCACTCAGCTTTGCATTCATATCCAAGGGAATAGAAATTGGCTTACAATCAGCCATACCATACTTTGATAACATGTCCAAAGCATACTGTCTTTGTGACAGCCATACACCCTCTGGAGTCCTGATCACCTCAATGCCAAGAAAGTATCGCAACTCGCCCAAATCTTTCATTTCAAACTCCTGTTTGAGAAGACCCTTCACATGGTCAATCTCCATAGCATTGTCACCCACAATAATAAGGTCATCTACATATATGGTAATGACCACAATCCCCACATCACTCTCACGTACATAGAGTGAATGATCAGCATGAGCTCTCCTAAAACCAATACTGACAAGATACTTGGCAATCCTGTCATACCATGCTCTAGAGCCCTGCTTCAAACCATACAAAGCTTTGAGAAGTCTGCATACATAATCTGGGTAACCTGGATCGACATAACCAGGTGGCTGATCCATATACACTTCCTCTTGCAACTCACCATTCAAGAAGGCATTCTTTACATCCATTTGATACATAATCCATCCTCTAGATGCAGCCACTGCTATGACAGCTCTCACAGTCTTCATCTTTGCCACTGGAGCAAAGGTCTCCTCATAGTCTATGCCATACGTTTGTGCATAACCCTTTGCGACCAGCCTTGCCTTGTGACGCTCAATGTTACCATCAGCCTTATGCTTGGTTTTATACACCCATTTACAGCCAATAGCTTTCTTGCCACTTGACAATGGCACCAACTCCCATGTGTCGTTTGCTTCCAATGCAGCTATCTCTTCATTCATTGCATCATCCCAATGCACATTTCCAACTGCATCCTCAAAACATGTGGGCTCCACATCCTGTATCACCTTAGCCATGTAGGCTTGGTGATGCGCTAGATACCCATCATAAGTCAATTTCTGAACTGGATTTCTGACTCTATTAGATCTACGTGGTCCTGGGTCACTCCTTTGCCCTCTAGCATCTTCTTGTACTTTCCTTACACCAGGTGTCCTGATAGATGGAATTCCAAATTCCTCATCAAGACTTTGTTCAGAACCATCTGAATCCATGTCTACATGTGAAAAACCTGATGATGCATCAGCCATAAGATCAACCTTTTCCTTTCCTTTTCGTGATACATTCCCTGTACCTGTTGGTGGAGTAACCTGCGTACGTAGTCTACCATTCCATGGTTTCTCATCAGAGCCACGAGAAGAGGACTCTTGTGGTCCACTCAAAACCTGTGACTGTGGCCTCACATTTTGTACAACCACATCATCTTTTACATCAGCCCCAATAGTGCCATGTGCATTACTGTACCAGCTGCTCATCTCATCAAAGACTACATCTCTGCTCACTTGTAACTCTCGTGTAGTAGGATTGTAGCACCTGTACCCCTTTTGTTCAAGGGAATATCCCACAAGAATACATTTCTCTGCTTTAGGATCCAATTTCCTACGCAACTCGTCTGGTACATGCACGTAAGTTATGCAGCCAAACACTTTCAAGTGTGCCAAATCAGGCTTTGTACCTGTAAACTTTTCCTCAGGTGTTACATCATGCACCGCAGCTGTAGGTGTCCTGTTCATAATGTACACAGTTGTATTTACAGCTTCAGCCCAGAAATGATGAGGCATGTTCTTCTCATTCATCAATGCACGTGCAACCTCTGCAATGTGCCTGTTTTTCCTTTCTGCGACCCCATTCTGTTGTGGAGTATATCTGCATGTAAACTGCCTGCGTATACCATGCATTCGCAGAAAATCTGAAAAATCATTGGAGAAGTACTCTCCCCCTCCATCTGACCTCAATGTCTTGATTTGCATATCTGTCTCCTTGTCAATCATGACTTTGAAGTCTTGAAAGTGACCAAACACTTCACTTTTGTTACGCATGAAGTAGACCCATACTTTCCTTGTATGGTCATCAATGAAAGAGACATAATACCTGCAACCATGTATACTTGCAGTATCGGTTGGACCCCAAACATCTGTGTGCACCACCTCAAGTGGCTTTTTACATACATTGCGCTCATGTGGAAATGAGCCCTTTGAGTGTTTTCCAAACTGGCATGCTGCACACACTTTATGCATACCATCCACCTTGAATTTGGGCAACCCTTTTACAATCTATTTTGATTGCATGCTGCGCAATCTCTGCTCATTGACATGGCCAATGCGTTTGTGCCAAATGTCAACATCAGCCACAACACCTGTGCCCTGTGCAAATAATGCAGCTTTTACCTCAGGCATGTCTACATTCAGCGTAAACATTCTGCCCACACATTTTCCCTCTGTGATCAGCTTACAGCCATTCTGGAAATCTTCTACATAACAGCCATTTGGATTGAAGCGAACCTGCAAACCCTGCTCAACCATTTGTCCAACAGAAACAAGATTCTTTGTAATGTTTGGGACATGAAGTACATCTGCTAAGTACTTTGATTTCCCACTCTTCGTATTTAGAGGTATGTCCCCTACATGAGCAATGGGGTGAGCTGTGTCATCTCCTGTCTGCACATAGCCTGACACATCTGGTTTGCGCATATCTCTAAACCACTCTCCACGAGACGTCATGTGATTAGAGGCACCTGAATCCACATACCAAACATCATCTTGGGTCGAATTCTCTGCAGTCATTGTATTCATTACATGCTGCATAACAAACATGCGCTCGTTTTTGCTGTCATCTGCATCTTTGCTAGTAGATGCATAGTTGCCCTGTTCTCTCTTTCTACTTGCTTTTCCCTTTGGACAGTCACGTGACATGTGATCTCTTTCACCACAAGTCCAACATTCTCTACTATCTGGAGTATGTTGCTGCCTGCTTGATCCTGCACCACGACCTCTTTGACTCCCCCTGCCTTGAGACTGGTTTCCCCTGCCACCTTTATTGTTTTGATTTGATTGCCATTCCAGAAATTGGCCCCTGCAACCCCTTGGGCCTTGACCACGACCTCTACCTCTACCTCTGTTGGAGTTAGAATAGAAGGCCTGTTCAGAATTATTTCTGCCATGAGAAGAAGATGTGTCAAGGTTCTTCTCCTCAAGAATAAGCATAGAAATCAAATCTTGGAACACGGGGATGTCGTCTCTTGTATTCATGGAAGACCTGAAATGTACATACTCATCTCCTAGACCATCCAAGCATGCACGGACAATGTCATCATCTTCCACTGAGACTTTAATAGATCCAAGAGCCTCAATGATACTCTTGATCTTCAAGGCATAATCATTGATTGAGAGGTTGTTCCTCTTAACCTGATTTAGCTCTGACTTTAGTTGAAGCTTCCTGGCCTTGGTGTTCACCTCGAACACTCTGCCTAAGTTTCTCCATGCAATGGCGGGGGTTTCAGCATCCTGTAGATAGCCCATCATGCCATCTGTGATGCTCATAGAAAGCCAATACATCACTTTGCTCTGGCCTTGTTGCCAGTCCCTCAAAGCTTTCCTTTGTTCTGATGTAGCATTTGCCTCGGGAATCTCTGGTTCCTTTTCATTGTATCCTTCTACATAGTCCCAATAACCTTTTCCTTTTAGGAAATTTGTTATTCTGAACTTCCATGCAGGGTAGTTATTTTTCTCAAGCTTCTCAGTAACAATCTGACTGAAACCGTCAGACATCTTGAAGCAGTAAGACAAAATAGCTGCAATCTGCAAAAACCTGCAAATCTGCTGCACCTGCTATCGTGGTACCTGTAACGCTTTCTACACTCAACGAGTGTCCACAATCAAGCGTACATACAACCATTGTACTTGTACAGTAAATCTCTGTATACTGCACTTTGGAGGCCTGTTCAGAACCTTGTCTTGCTCTTGTTCTCTTAGCCTCTCTTGCCTGCACCAGGCTCTGATACCATGTAAAGAATGAGGATGTAAGAGAGCTACACAAGACAAGCAAAAAGCACACAGAGATGGAAAGCTTCTTCTTCTTCTTTACAGAAAAGAGAGTACAAAAAATGACTAAGTGCTAAAGCTGAAAAGTAGCACATATGTACATGCGATCACTAAGTGTGAACTCGCTAGAAGCGTACTAGGCTGGCACTATAAGTGTAGTCCAGCTGTAGAATCACTGGCAGAGATCCTCCGTGTCGGTCACCTAACGCGCCAGTGAGTAAATGCCGTAAGCGGCCAAGACCCGTAGTGGATGCCAACTCAAGGCGTAGAGCTCGACATCTCAACAGGCAAGTGGTAGATTTAATGAAGAATCTCAGCCTAAACCTGCTAGATACTGTGGAAAATAATCGAGGTCGGGGGAGGTTTGCAAATCAGCCAGGAGGTGAAGAAAGACCTAGGAATGGTGTTGGACAAAGCAATGGTAGGTTTTGGTGGCAGACGCCCACATGACATTCTTATAATTGTGGAGAGTTGGGCCACATCAGCCCGCAATGTGATAAGCCACCAAGGATGGGGGGATACGTGTATCCATTGCCAAGACAGGTGCTAAATAGGTCAAATGATTATGGCATTGAAATCAAGGGAGAAGAAGAAACCAGTGGATTAACCCAGGGGAAAAAGGGAAAGACAAAAGTGCTAAGTGTAGTCACCTTGGAGAAGGCATCAAAGCTAGAGGATACATTAGTGATGCCTATTGGGAAGAGGACCACAGAGGACAAGGAAGGAAGAAGTGCCCTATGTCCTAGTAAGAAGTAAGGAAAGAGCCATGAAGGCGAGGATGTCAAATCCAAGAGGAAAAGAAGGGCTCGTCGCAAGTTTCATGTGTCAGATTTTCCACTAGGGGATGGGCAATTAAGCTATGACGTAAGGAGGATCTGACAAGCAGGAAGGTAGATGTTACTTTTGGGCAGCTTATAGAGATGGTTCCTAAACTAAAGTGACAGTGGAAGATGATGGTTAACCCAATGGAGAAAGAGCCAGAGAGAGGTTTAGTAAAGGTTTGGCAATGGATGAGCTACCAGACATCTGTCCAATAGTAGATGTGTGGCATAAAAGAAAAAATATAGGACAAGGTTATGTTGATGGCGGAGCCCAAATATGTGTCATAACATACTCATGCGTTGAAAAGATGGGTCTTACAGCGACTGAGGTGTCAAGCTTCCAGATCAGATTGGCGAACCATCAAAAAGTAAGATGTTTGGGTGTTGTAAAGAGCTTAGAAGTGGAGGTGTATAATGTAAAGACAGTGGTTGGTTTTTATGTGATGCTGAGGCATGCTTTTCCATGCATGGGAACCCCCCATATTTTTTTTTCTCTTTTACCAAAAATCTTTCCTATTATATAAGTTACTTTTGATTTTTTCTTCCCTTTTTCACAAACGTTTTAGCATAAATAAGTAAGCTTTCTTTGTTGATCTCTCTTTTGACCTTAAATTAAATATATATATTCTAAATTACATTATATATTTTAGTATTTTCTAATATATTTTTCATGTATATATATATTAATCCACCCTACCAAATATTTTATTCACTAGTTTTCATTTTCAAACCTCAACCCCACTTTCAAATTTCAATAATACCTCCATCTAGATGATTGCAAATCTTTTCAAAACTCTAGGTCATGTTTTCATACACATGAAGGAGCTCACACTTGAAGGCAAGAGAGAAGTCCACTCAAAGGGGACCACCAAAAGACCTTTGTAGCCACAAATAATACATTATTTGGCTGATTTTTTTAAGTAAAGAAGAACCCCGAATCTGAAGGAGCGTTCTACATGAAAGATGTAGCTCGTGATCTTAACTTTTAGCTCAATTGTTTTTAGAATTTTTGGAGTTATGAACACGGAGATATGATTTTTGTAGTGGACCCCAGTTTTCTCCTGTAATGGTGCCACAGGCCATCCCCAATTTTCTTCCCTCTAGAATGGCTATGGTTCTACAAGTCTTCAAGCATGATTACAAGAGACAAGGCTCTTTTAATGAGTTCTTGGCAAGTCTAGAGTGATTTTATCACCATTTTTGGAGGATCCATCCTCATAAAAAACTATCCACCTTTGACAATCTCTCTTGTAAATTTCTTACCTCTCTCTTCTCTCCCTAATAAGCTTATGTCTAGCCAAAGCTAGACTATTGTAAATATCTCCTATCCTCTACATCCTACCCACATTCTCTCATCTTCTCTCTCTATTGACTCTGGTATTTTAAATAATGAGGAGACAAGATGGGAGCCACAGTCACATGCACCCCATTTTCTTAGTCACCAAAGTGGGACACTCACCTCAAATAGAAATATTGTTAAATCCTTCCCTCCTTCCCTATATAAGGAGGCCATGAGAGCTCACTTTGGGGGGAGAGAATACACACACACACACACACACCTATCCATTCACACTCTTGTGCTACATGCTTGTAGCATGAACCCTAATCACATAATCACAACACCATCATCATCACTATCACCATGCACAAAAGATGAGCACTACACCTCCACACCACTTGTAATTAAGGGTTGAAGTCACAATCTCAAGAAGAAGAAGGGTGGACACACTCATGATATTCCTCGCCATCAACTCCCATCTCTCCATTATGCCTCCTACGATCTTGTCCCCTTCTCATTTTCCTTCCATACGCTACCTATTGTATTCATCTTTTGCAAGCAATCAACACACTCCATCTTGGTTCCATACTTTGTGTCCCTTTGGATACATCTCATTGTGAGTATGGTATATGCTTGTTCCTTGCCTTTTTTTTTCTGCTTATGTAAAGGTGTGCAGATTCGCCACCATACACACACTCTCTCTCTCTCCCTCTCATATTCCTATCATCTTGCTACTTCCATCTTGAGGTGTGCGGATTCGCCACCTTTTGTATGAGAAGTGAGCATACTTGCATGTATCCTTGACCTCGTTATCTTCCTTACTACATGCACGAGTAGCGAGCCCATTCTCACTCACTCACCACTCCTCTCACCTTATTCTCTGACCAGCCCATTTCACATTTGGATGTTGATCTTGAAATTGTTTTCCATGGCATGTTTCATTGTGTATATGTATGCGTCCTAGCCGCATATCTTGCTAGGTGGTGCCCCTATTGCGTATTCCCCATGATGAGGCCATTGTGCATAGTCTTGGTGTAGAGGCCACTGGGTCTATCTTTTCACCTTCGCCTCATATTTGGTGCCCCCACGGAGGTTTTGCTTGGCGGAAAGACAAGACGCTCCACCTTCAAGGGGTGTTGCTTGTGAATCAAGGCTATGATGACGACTTTACAGCTTGCTATGTATCCATCCAACTTGGATTAATACAAGTGGTAAGACTCACCACCTACCTCATCACACCTGTGTATACACTAGATGGCACTCTATCTTGCAGGAAAGTGAAGGTACTCAAAGAGAGAGAGTTCAAGATTTTCCAAGAGCTTGCTAGAGGGGCAGTCCTAGAGCTAGAAGAGGAAGACAACCTTGTCTTGTGGTACTATAAATTTGACCTCGACTACCAAGAGCTCTACACCTCCGACTATAACCTTCCACCACAAAGAAGAGAGCCTTTTCGAGTTATCATGTGATGGACCCAACACATCAACCTTTTACAAGGAACCAAACTTATGCACCACAACGAATTCAATCAATCAAAGTAATCTTGGACCGCAAGATGTTTTATCAGCAGATCATTACAACCATGCTTGGTAGAGAACGACTGCAAGAGATAAACACCTCTTCTCTACCCTTTATCCTCCCTATGATTAATCATGACGTGTCTTTTGATGTAGTTATTTTCATCCTTGTATAGTATGTTTTCCATCCACCGAGCACCCATGTATTGAATCTCTATAAAATAAAATTAAAAAAAAAAATCTAAGTCAAGTTAATTTTCTCACTCTCACAATGGCAAGTGTAGCATTTCCAACATTTACTGGTAAGGTGGGTGAGGATGCTGTAGACTTTCTAGACAACTTGGAAATAGCATGTGTCATCTCTGCGAGAGATGATGATGCTTTGCACTTGCGCATCTTCCCACTTCTAATGAAGGTGGAGGCAAGATCATGGTACAATGCCTTGGCACAAGAAACCAAGGAACGGTGGGACTTATTAAGAGCAGCCTTTGTCAAGCGTTTTGGAGAGGGCACAACATCAGAGAAGCTATGGAAATTGTTGACAGAGTTGAAGCAGGGCAGTATGCTGGAATACGCATCATATGAGTCAAAGTTTGTAGATTTATGGGGGCGATGGGTTGCATCACTAAGAGAGGATGAGGGGGGACCTGATTTCCTAAAAAAATATCGGTTTGTGGCTGGTTTATGGCCAAATCTTAAAGAGAAGGTGAAGTGAAGGTTTCCTGCTACGTATGAGCTAGCAGTTGAAGTGGCCCGCCTTAAAGACAAGAAGTTGCACCTACAAGCCAGGAATATCGATGAAGAGGAAGCCGTTAGGATTCAACCACAAGAACCAATTGAAGATCAGCAAGACCCGCTCAATCGAATCACCAATCAACTTGAGAATCTCTCAGTCCATTTGATACAACAAGGGTATGCACACAATCGCAACCAAGAGCAAGGGAGAGGACAACGAAGGCAAAACCAAGAATACCACTGCTACAATTGTGGGGAGGATGGTCATGGCATGTACTACTGTCCACACCCAAGGAGGCAGAATTTCAACAGAGGAGCCAGGCAAAACCAAGTTTCACCACCGAGAGCAAGACCACCACCACCGAGGGCACCACAACAAGCACCACCCATGCAAATCCTACAACCACCCATTCAACCACAACCACCACCACCACCACAACCTCTCATTCCACCCTTACCCCCACCACTATTTGGCAATCAAACAGTAAGCGTCATCAGTCTTGAAGGTAAAGGAAAGGAGAAAGTGGAGGAGGATATCAAGGGAGTAGCAAAAGGTAAGACCAAGGTTAAAGGAGTAGATGCCATGGGGGTAAAACGTGCTAGGCATGGTGAATCTTCCCAAAAGGAAGAAAAGATGAAGACTAAAGGGGAATCTAGCAAAAAGCTGTCCAAGTCACGACGTAAAATTGACATTGTAGATTTCTCTTTGGGTGAATGTTCTAAACCATATGATTTGGTTCAAGATGTTTCTGTGCAGGGCCCAAAAATCACCTGGCCCCAATTACTCCACCTAGCACCTAGGGTGAGGAGACAATGGACAAAGATAGTTAGAACTAGACGACCAAAGCCAAAGATAGCTGGGGCTATCTTTGGGAGGAATCTAGATGACATACTACCAGTGATGGATGCTTACATCAAAGGGCAACACATCTCCAATATCTACATCGATGGTGGCGCACAAATATGCGTCATGAGTGAAAAAATGATGCACCGTTTGGGTTTAGAGGTGAGTCGGCCGGCATCATGCCGAGCCAAAATGGCAAATAATTTAAAAGTTCAATGTGTTGGTGTTATAAATGCAGTTAGGATAAAGGCATTCAACACCGAGATAGATGTGGACGTCTTTGTTGTTAGGAAATAAGACGTAGCTAAATAGATAATTGAGTAGATTACTTAATGGAGAGAGACAGATTTACATACACGAGATTATAGAGTAGAGAGAGAGAGAGAGAGAGAGAGAGAGAGAGAGAGAGAGAGAGAGTACACATGATATACGTGGTTCACCCAATGTGGGCTACGTCCACAAGAAAGCAGCCACTCAATGGCTTTAGTACTTCAAAACAAGAAGTAGTTTACAAAGGGATTATACCCTTAATGGAGCTCCCGCCTTGCTTCACTCTCACCACCTCACACTCACCTTGTTGCATCAACTTCACACTATGAAATGTGTGTAGAAATGGCCTCCTTTTATAGGCCAAAAGGGTTGCCCTCTCTTATGAGAGACAGCCATGTGTAGCCGTCCTTGTGTGAATAAGTCCAAATCGGACCCTCCAATCCGCCCATGTGTGGCCGCCCTTGAGAAGACAAGTCCGCTTTTGAATTCGGCCACCGGCCACCGGCCATTGACTTCCGACCACCGGCCAACCGACCGGTTGTTTTCCAACTACTTTCCGGCTGCCGTCCGGCCATAATATTCCGGCGAAAAAGAATATTCCGGCGAAAAAAAAGTCTCAGGGCCCTCCACCCCCGAGGCCTTTAAAGTTGCCCCTGATTCTTGTCCGTGAAAATTTTGGTTTCCAGTGAGTGATTTTCCTTCACGCACGATGGCTTCTCCTCATAATGGGGGCCTTACAAATGTGCGCTTTTACCACAGAAAATTACAAGGGTAAATCAGGCTCCATACTTAACAATCTCCCACTTGGAGACTGATCTCCAAACCAAACCTGTGACTGCTTTCCATTCTGGCTTCTTATCCTTGAATGCCAATTGAAGATGAGCAAAAGCTCAACTTCTCCTTGTTGACCACCTTTGTAAACATGTCTGCAGGATTTTCACTTGTATGCACCTTTCCTAGCTTTAGTTGTCCCTCTTCCAAAAGAGTGCGTATGAAGTGATATCTCACCTCAATGTGCTTTGTCCTTGAATGAAAGGCTGAGTTCTTCGCAAGATGGATAGCGCTTTGGCTATCACTGTACAAGACACAATTGTCTTGTTTGAATCCAAGCTCTTCTAAGAATCTGTGAAGCCACATAATTTCTTTGCTTGCCTCCGTCATTGCTACATACTCTGCTTCCGTGGTAGAAAGTGAAACCACTTTCTGCAGCTTTGAAGCCCAGCTTACTGCTGTGCCTCCAACCGTGAACACATAGCCAGTAGTGCTCCTTCGAGTATCTTTGTCACCTGCCATATCTGCATCAGCATACCCTTCTAAAAAAATATCAGTTCCTCCAAAATACAAAGCATTTGTTGTTGTCCCTTTTAGATACCTAAGTATCCACTTCACAGCTTGCCAATGCTCTTTACCTGGGTTGTCCATGAACCTACTCACAACTCCCACTGCATGTGCAATGTCTGGCCTTGTCCAGACCATAGCATACATTAGAGAACCTACCGCTGCAGCATATGGAACTTTAGACATATAGGCTATCTCCTCTTGTGTCTTTGGACACATATCCTTCGTTAGTTTAAAATGACCAGCCAAAGGTGTAGAAACTGGTTTTGCATTTTGCATTGCAAACCTTTCCAGTACCTTCTTCATGTAATATTCTTGAGATAGCTTTATTGTCTTCTTCGTCCTGTCCCTTGATACTTTCATACCAAGTATCCTCTTTGCAGCACCTAAATCTTTCATTGAAAAAGATTTGGACAGCTCCTCTTTTAGGTCTTTGATGTCCTGCATGTTAGCACTTGCAATCAACATGTCATCAACATACAACATTAGGATGATGAATTTCCCATCTCCCAAATTCTTCGTGTAGACGCAGTGATCCGAGTTGCATCTTGTGAATCCATGATCCAACATCCATCGATCAAACTTCAAGTACCATTGTCTTGATGCTTGCTTTAAACCATACAAGCTCTTCTTTAATCTGCAAACCATTTTCTCCTTACCTTTTACTTCATACCCCTTTGGTTGAAGCATGTAGATTTCCTCCTCTAAGTCACCGTGAGGGAATGCCGTATTTACATCCATTTGCTCGAGATTTAGATCATGAGCAGCCACAAGGCTTAAGACAAGCCTAATTGAGTTCATTTTTACAACAGGAGAAAATATTTCATTGAAGTCAATACCTTTCTTTTGAGAAAAACCTTTTACCACAAGCCTAGACTTGTACCTTTTCTTCCCACCTTCTTCTTCCTTTAGCTTGTACACCCATTTGTTTTGAAGTGCCCACTTACCTTTAGGCAACTCAACCAACTCCCATGTTTGGTTGCGATGTAGTGAGTCCATCTCCACTTGCATGCTCTTCGTCCATTCTTCTTTGGATTCATGTTGCATAGATTCTTCATATGATTTCGGCTCTCCAGAATCTGAGATCAAGAGATGGTTGAAGGAAGGAACAAACCTTTCTGGAGGTCTACTTGCTCTTGTAGATCTTCTGGGAATAGGTTGAGGCTCCTCATTTGGTTGACGTTGTTGCACATTGTCACCGTTTGCAGTCCTTGAGTCTTCACCGTCCTCAAGCTCCATGCACTCATCACTTGTTTCTTTTGTTTGTTTTCTTTCTAAGTAATCTTTGTACATATTTTGTTCGTTAAAAATTACATCCCTACTCCTTAAGATTTTACCATCTTAAGGATTCCATAGGCGATACCCAAAGTCTCCCTCTCCATAGCCAATGAAGAAACACTTTTTGGACTTTGCATTTAACTTTGATCTTAGGCTTCTATCTATGTGCATGAAAGCCTCACACCCAAACACTTTGAGAAATGCATAATTCACCGGTTTACCTGTCCATGCCTCTTCTGGAACTCCCCCATCCAATGCTGTTGAGGGTGACCAATTGATTAAGTACACAGACGTACTTACAGCTTCCGCCCAAAGCTCAAGCGGTAGGCCTGCATGTAGCCGCATGCTTCGCGCTCGTTCCATGATTGTCCTGTTCATCCTTTCCCAAATCCCATTTTGTTGAGGTGTCCTTGGGGTTGTCCTTTGCCTCCAAATGCCATTGCTAGCACAAAAGCTTTCAAAAGCTTGGCTGCAATATTCGCCTCCATTGTCGGATCTGAGGCATTTAACCTTGGTACCTGTTTCATTCTCCACAAAGGCCTTCCACCTTTGAAATATGGAAAATACATCGGATTTATTCTTCATGACATAAACCCATGTTTTTCTAGTCACATCGTCTATGAATGTTACATAGTACAATGAGCCACCAAGTGATGGTGTACTTGCAGGACCCCAAACATCAGAATGAACCAACTCAAGTTTTTTATTTTTTCTTTCATTTCCTGATTTTTGAAATTTTACCCTCTTTTGTTTACCATAAACACAATCTTCACAGAACTCTAAGTCCACTTCTTTCAAACCTGGTACAAGCTTCTTTGTTTGAAGGATTTGCATTCCTTTGGCCCTCATATGCCCAAGTCGGTAGTGCCACGCAGCACTATCAACTTCTGTAGTTGCTGCACAAGCTGAAGATTGCGTGCTAACAGTACACAAGTAAAGTGTACCGACTTTTTCACCCTTGGAAACCACCAAAGATCCCTTTGAGATCTTCCACCGTTTGTTTCCGAATGCAATGTTGTGACCTTCATCGTCCAATTGTCCTGTAGAGATCAAATTTTTGCGAAGAGAAGGAACATGCCTAACATCTTTAAGCTTCCATTCATTTCCGTTAGCAGTTTTGACAGAAACTGTACCCTTGCCGACAATCTCACAAGCTTCATCATCTCCCAAGTATACATACCCAAAATTACCTTTAGTGTAGTCTTGGAAATGTTGCTTGTGTGGTGTCGCATGGAATGAAGCCCCGGAATCTACTATCCAGGAATTAGACACATTATCTAATGAGAGAATTAGAGCATCTTGCTCTACTTTACCTGCCACATTGGCCTCCGATGTTGGCTTGTTGTCTTGAGACTCTGTTTCCTTCTTCTTCTTGGACCAGAAATCCTTCTTGACGTGGCCTTTCTTGCCGCAGTTCCAACATTCAAGAACTGACTTTGTGCGTGACTTGCTCCGCCTTGAGCGATCACGACCCTTTTGGTTTTTGAACCTCTCCTTAGGCCTTCCTCTTGTTTCCACTGATAGTGCAGCACTTGATGATTCTCCTGTGCTTCTCCTTCGCATTTCCTCGCTTAGGAGAACACCCACAACATCATCAAACTTAAGAGTATTTGTGCCAGAGATAGAATTACTTACAGCCATCACAAGGCTGTCCCAACTATCCGGTAGAGATGATAGTATAAGGAGAGCTCGCACTTCGTCATCAAAATTGATTTTCACTGATCGAAGTTGACTTATGTTTGTGTTAAAGTCATTTAGGTGTTCTGCAACTGAACCATTCTCTGCCATCTTTAGATTGAACAAGCGCTTCATAAGAAATACCTTATTGGATGCCGATGGTTTCTCGTAGAAGTCGTCAAGTGACTTCATCAAGTCCTCCGTGGTCTTCATCTCCGAAACATTGAAGGCCACCGTTGACGCCAAGCTTAACCGGATTGTTCCCAGTGCCTTTCGATCAAGGACAATCCATGCTTCATCTGACATTGTTGTGGGCTTCTTTGCAAGACCGCCTAGTGGCAAATAGAGGTCCTTCTGGTAGAGATAGTCTTCAATCTGCATCTTCCAATGTTGGTAGTTTTTGCCGTTGAACTTCTCAATCTTGAGCTTCCCTTCCTCCGCCATAACTCCCACTCAATTCAAGGAATTCTTTCCTTGAGATAATTTAGCTACAAGCAAACCTTGCTCTGATACCAGTTGTTAGGAAATAAGACGTAGCTAAATAGATAATTGAGTAGATTACTTAATGGAGAGAGACAGATTTACATACACGAGATTATAGAGTAGAGAGAGAGAGAGAGAGAGTACACATGATATACGTGGTTCACCCAATGTGGGCTACGTCCACGGGAAAGCAGCCACTCAATGGCTTTAGTACTTCAAAACAAGAAGTAGTTTACAAAGGGATTATACCCTTAATGGAGCTCCCACCTTGCTTCACTCTCACCACCTCACACTCACCTTGTTGCATCAACTTCACACTATGAAATGTGTGTAGAAATGGCCTCCTTTTATAGGCCAAAAGGGCTGCCCTCTCTTATGAGAGACAGCCATGTGTAGCCGTCCTTGTGTGAATAAGTCCAAATCGGACCCTCCAATCCGCCCATGTGTGGCCGCCCTTGAGAAGACAAGTCCGCTTTTGAATTCGGCCACCGGCCACCGGCCATTGACTTCCGACCACTGGCCAACCGACCGGTTGTTTTCCGACCACTTTCCGGCCGCCGTCCGGCCATAATATTCCGGCGAAAAAGAATATTCCGGTGAAAAAAAAGTCTCGGGGCCCTCCGCCCCCGAGGCCTTTAAAG
This sequence comes from Adiantum capillus-veneris, assembly GCF_014529385.1. Lineage (NCBI taxonomy): Eukaryota > Viridiplantae > Streptophyta > Polypodiopsida > Polypodiales > Pteridaceae > Adiantum > Adiantum capillus-veneris. The sequence goes on along the minus strand of NC_140948.1, from coordinate 50,031,045 downwards.
TTGCCCCTGATTCTTGTCCGTGAAAATTTTGGTTTCCAGTGAGTGATTTTCCTTCACGCACGATGGCTTCTCCTCATAATGGGGGCCTTACAAATGTGCGCTTTTACCACAGAAAATTACAAGGGTAAATCAGGCTCCATACTTAACATTTGTCATGCCACACAAAGGGGAGGGCTATCCTATCATTCTAGGGAGGCCTTGGCTTATGGATATGAGAGCTAAGCAGGACTGGGACACCGGCATAATCCAGATGAAGGATGCAAAAGGGAGGGCAATACTTTACGACATGAAGAAAGGTCGGCAATGCGACATGGATCTAGAAACCTCTATGGATGAGTTTTCTAGTGGTGACTCTTCAACCACTTCAGAGGAGGAGTCAACAGGGAGTGAAGGAAGTGATAGCTCCATTGAGGTAATGGGCCTCACATTCAACCACAACAAGGTGGATCCTTCAAATTTGCAACCATAGGTGAAAGTGGTGAAGACACTTCAACTACCCCTATGGCACGAGATTGGTGGAAGACGACCAAAAGTTATATTGACGACCACATGGCAAGTCCTTTCTAGAGAAAGACTCATGCAGAGAAATGCAACTGAGGTCTACTAGCACTTTAGGTTTTCCTTTCTAATTGTGAACATTGTGTGTAACATTAATTTGGGAAGCTCTTTAAGTTGGGTTGTGACAAGAGTGGAAGGATTCACATCAACAACCAGTGGAATCAATCTAGGACACACCAGTCAAGGAAGAATGGTTTTGCATACTAGTGGTAACATGGAGTCATTTTTCAGAATGTGGTTTGCAGTTTATCTTTTGTACATGGTGGGCTCTCTTGTGCAACATGCATCAACCATGCAATCTATCCATGTGGGCAACACGTCTCTATCAATTTAGCATGAAGAAGGAAAACAAGCAAGATATGAGGATTATGGTTTCTTACTCCCTTTTGGCTATGTGTCTGGACGAGGAAGCCATACATGGTCCCACTTTGGAATACTCTCAAGGATTGATCAAGTTCTTTCCATACCTTCTATCACTTATGCAAGAGTTAATTCTTGTGCAGTTTGGGGACTCAAGAATCATTATAAGTGTGATCTTCTGAAGAGGGCATTATTGCATACAATGGATTTACGCATAGTGTGGGACCCAGGTGGACACCAAAAAGAACTTTGGGGAGCCTCATGCTTCCAAGGGATCCATTATTCCCTACAAGGATCTACCAGCCAACCAAGGAGAAATCCCACTCTATTTCAACATGCTCCAGAAGTACAGAGCTAGAGGCATGAATACCTCTAGCCTTAGGGGGAGGGCTAATGAGGCATGCTTTTCCATGCATGGGAACCCCCCATATTTTTTTTTCTCTTTTACCAAAAATATTTCCTATCATATAAGTTACTTTTGATTTTTTCTTCCCTTTTTCACAAACGTTTTAGCCTTTATTAAATAAATAAGACTTATGCTAAATCAATCACGATGTAGCATAAATAAGTAAGCTTTTTTTGTTGATCTCTCTTTTGACCTTAAATATTAAATATATATATTCTAAATTACATTATATATTTTAGTATTTTTTAATATATTTTTCATGTATATATATATTAATCCACCCTACCAAATATTTTATTCACTAGTTTTCATTTTCAAACCTCAACCCCACTTTCAAATTTCAATAATACCTCCATCTAGATGATTGCAAATCTTTTCAAAACTCTACGTCATGTTTTCATACACATGAAGGAGCTCACAGTTCAAGGCAAGAGAGAAGTCCACTCAAAGGGGACCACCAAAAGACCTTTACAGCCACAAATAATACATTATTTGGCTGAATTTTTTAAGTAAAGAAGAACCCCGAATCTGAAGGAGTGTTCAACATGAAAGATGTAGCTCGTGATCTCAACTTTTAGCTCCATTTTTTTAGGAATTTTTGGAGTTATGAACACGGAGATATGATTTTTGTAGTGGACCCCAGTTTTCTCGTGTAATGGTGACACAGTCCATCCCCAATTTTCTTCCCTCTAGAATGGCTATGTTTCTATAAGTCTTCAAGCATTATTACAAGAGACAAGGCTCTTTTAATGAGGTCTTGACAAGTCTAGAGTGATTCTATCACCATTTTTGGAGGATCCATCCTCATCAACAACTATCCACCTTTGACAATCTCTCTTGTAAATTTCTTACCTCTCTCTTCTCTCCCTAATAAGCTTATGTCTAGCCAAAGCTAAACTATTGTAAATATCTCCTATCCTCTACATCCTACCCACATTCTCTCATCTTCTCTCTCTATTGACTCTGGTATTTTAAATAATGAGGAGACAAGATGGGAGCCACAGTCACATGCACCCCATTTTCCTAGTCACCAAAGTGGGACACTCACCTCAAATAGAAATATTGTTAAATCCTTCCCTCCTTCCCTATATAAGGAGGCCATGAGAGCTCACTTTGGGGGGAGAGAACACACACACACACACACCTATCCATACACACTCTTGTGCTACATGCTTGTAGCATGAACCCTAATCACATAATCATAACACCATCATCATCACAATCACCATGCACAAAAGATGAGCACCACACCTCCACACCACTTGTAATTAAGGGTTGAAGGCACAATTTCAAGAAGAAGAAGGGTGGACACACTCATGATATTCCTCGCCATCAACTCCCATCTCTCCATTATGCCTCCTACGATCTTGTCCCCTTCTCATTTTCCTGCCATACGCTACCTATTGTATTCATCTTTTGCAAGCAATCAACACACTTTGATCTTGGTGCCATACTTTGTGTCGCTTTGGATACATCTCATTGTGAGTATGGTATATGCTTGTTCCTTGCCTTTTTTTTTTCTACTTATGTAAAGGTGAGCAGATTCACCACCATACACACACACTCTCTCTCTCCCTCTCATATTCCTATCATCTTGCTACTTCCATCTTGAGGTGTGCAGATTCTCCACCTTTTGTATGAGAAGTGAGCATACTTGCATGTATCCCTGACCTCGTTATCTTCCTTACTACATGCACGAGTAGCGAGCCCATTCTCACTCACTCACCACTCCTCTCACCTTATTCTCTCACCACCCCATTCCACATTTGGGTGTGGATCTTGAAATTGTTTTCCATGGCATGTTTCATTGTGTATATGTATGTGTCCTAGCTGCATATCTTGCTAGGTGGGGCCCTATTGCGTATTCCCCATGATGAGGCCATTGTGCATAGTCTTGGTGTAGAGGCCACCGGGTCTATTTTTTCACCTCCGCCTCACAATGCCAGCGGGGTTGGGAGCATATCCTATTATACTGGGTAGACCATGGTTACGTGCAGTGAGAGCTGTTCAAGATTGGCGACGTGGTATGATTAGCCTCTATGGAAAGACATGTGCCAAGAAGCTATATAATATGGACACAAGGAAACGATTGGAGGAGCTTTATGAAGATGAGGATGAGTCTAGTGATGAAGACTATTCCACAGTGTCTAATGAGGACAGTGATAGTACTACTAGCAGTGATGACGATGCTGATGTTGCATTTCTTTTGAGGGACAAAGAAATCCAGGAGTCTGGTTTAGTTGCATTTGCAAATGAGGTCGAAGATGAAAGTGAAGGGCCTTATGAAGTGATTGAAGGGCTGATGCAAACCAAGGTTGAATTGTCAAAGAAGCAGGAACTGATGATACAAATGATCAGTGGAGACCTCTCAACTATGGAGAAGGAGATATATTTGCACATGCCGGTCTATGCCAAAGTAATTGATGGTTTTCTTGATGCAAGGTTGATATATGTCATCTCTACAACTTTTCCTTGGGAGCCAGGCAGAACCTTGATTAAGCTTTTGATGCTAGGAATGCCAAGTGTTTTTGTGTGGGACCCAGGTGGAATGAGCATCTACTAGTGTTGTTGCTGTTGAGCATGAATGCTCTAGCAGGCTAGGGGATGGGAAAATTATGTAAGGAGTTTTTTGGAGCAAGGGATTGCGCATATGTACATACACATGCATGGTGCATCGAATAAAGGATTGCCCATTTTCCAAAGCCAGGTGGTTACGTGGGGCCCACATGTGTACAGGTAGGACAGCATGTACATAGTGCATTGATTCTCACTATTACCAGTACCAGTGTGTTTTTTCAATAATAATGAGGAGTTGGTAGCGCGTAAAACTTCTTGAGGAAGCTACTTGCGGGCCGACGACATGAGGTAAGCAGGTGCGTCAGATGACATCTGGTGGTGTCAGGAGGTCAAATGGGGTCAATATTTGCACGTGGATAAGTACGGACACGACGTGGATGTTTTCTTGTGCTAATTATACAAAAAGTTCATCATGAGGACCATATTTTGGGGCCACTTCACGTGGTTGCAGGATGCATTATTGAATAAAGCTGAGTGCCAGGTGTGCGGATGATGCAAAAAGGTGACAACTATGCACTACGAGGTCAGTTTTTTGGCCTGTTCGGGGTCCGTTTGAGGTCATCTAAAAGGACAAGGGTGCCCAGGTCATAAAGCTAAGTGTGGGAACTGAAAAAATAGAGAGAAGATGAGAAAAAGAGTGGAGAAGAGAGGAGGAATAGCTGCAACTGTGTTTTTGGGGTTTTTGGAGCCTGTTTTGGCCATAAACTGCTCATCCGAGGTCGGATTTGAGCACTTTGACATTGTAGACTGGGGTTTTGGGCCGTTTCGGACGTGATGGTGCTATCCATTTTTCCAAATGTCTCACTATTGTTCCTGTGGGCGAAGCTTCTCCTCCAATTTATGATTGTATGTGGCATATTTTACCCATATTGTGAGCTGTTAGCCCATTGGTGTTGGCCCAAGATCAGTTGTATCTAAACATAAAAATTTCTCCTCTTTTGAGCTAATTTTTTGGGTGTGTGTGTGTGAGTGTCTCTCTGTGTGGAGTGGGAAAACGGATAGTCTCTCTCCTCTCACTCCATAGGTGTGTTTCTTGTCTCGGCCAGGTTGGTCGTGTAAGCCGAGTGGTGCCCCATAGTGTGTGTGTGTGTATCTTCCCAAGAGTGTGTGCCGGGTCATTATAGAGGCGTTCTCTGTGTTTCCATCCTGCTCACAACGTTAAACACTTTTGTAAAGTAATTGAAATAGTTGTTATTGAAATATTGGGTACATTACAACTTGAAACCAGGGTGTGGATTAAATCCTAAAGATTGTGGGAAAAATAATCTATGAAGAAAAATATGAAAAATGTGTAAATCTCTATCTTAGGCACGGTGAAGATATAAAACTCTCTAGAGAGGATATTTTAACAAATTTTGAGCCCATAGAGTTTAATTAAACCATAACAGAACTCTTGAGTAAGCTACAACATTGGTGAATTGTTCAAACTTTGTGGAACTCATTGTACAAGTTTCAAATCACATGTAGATTCCTCTCCAAGTCACATTAGCTAGAAATATATTGAAATAGAGAAAATTTATCTTAGGTGCACCTAAGATAAAATTAAGCAAAACTTCACATTTTTTGCACATAAGGTCTATTAGGCACTAGAAAAAGGATTTTTTGTATATTTTGCGATTTTGGACTGACAAATTATGGAATCACATAAGGCTTTAAGTATTTTTGTGCACGGAATTGTGCCTTTGTGAAGGATAAGAGAGAAAACAACAAAAGAATTTCTTTTGAAACCAAAGACAACCTTCTTGGTTTGAAGTATCAGTTCAATTAAACTGTGTAAATCCATATATGAACCTAAGATCCGGTATAGTTTTGGGGAACTCGATTGACTTAGGAGAGAATAGGAGCAGAGCATCCACAGAAGAGAGTGTAACCAAAGGGAGACCATTAGAGACTATTGTAGAAGAAGTGTCAGACATTTCCTTTGATTCAAGCTCAAAACATGTAAACTTTTTTGACACAATCAGGAAGTGGGACCTCTCTCAAGTTCAAGCACATCTTGAATTTTTTCAAGACCAACAAGTATGAATCCTAGATTTATTTGAGCCCAAATGAGGAGTTTGCAGTGAGGATAGATGACCATACCGTTGATTTTGAAGAGGAGGCTAGGTCAAATAAATAGGACAACCTGTACATAGACCAAAATGGAGTACATCGCAAGATACAAGACCCTGATTCAGTGGATAAATGGGGATTAGAGGTTGATACTCTAATACTAGAAAAGGTTGTAAAGGAGTAACCTCTAGTATTAGAATTAGAAGGGTATGAGTTAATAGATGATAAAACATTGAAACTCATCCTCATTGATAACCAAGACTTGGAGTTTATTATTGAAAATAAAACAATATAAAGGATTTGTATGGACTACCCATGACAAATTAGGACAGCTGATGCCCTTGCAAATTGTGTACATTTTCAAAATCGAGGAAAAGAACTAGAAGAACTTACCACCCATCTCTTTAGGTATTGCTACATCAATGATTTTTTCATGATGACTTCGAAGGAGATTTAACAATCCAAGTACCAGGGACACTCAACCCGTGAAGTGATCATGGAAACCATACAGGAAAGTGATTGGGATGTGGATCCAAATGCTGGGTCTTATGATAGCATGGCCAATCAACAAGGAAGCACAATAAGGAGTAGCCACCTCAATGGTACCAACATAGAAAGAAAGGAAAAAAATACCTATACCAGGGGAGAAATGAGTGACATGAGGACGACAAGAGGTTCACATGAGTCACACTTACCAAGCAGCTAGTTTGAGGGATTAATGGAAGAGACACCGGCTATAAGTGAGAGAGTGGCCGTTGAACACAATCATAGAGTCCGACCAATAGATTTCCAAAAGTGGGTTAAAAAATATAGTGGGACAGGGGACCCATATGACTATTTGGCGAGCTTCAATTGGGTTTTGAGGGCTGCTTGCAAATAATCAATTTCCATACACATTTTGAGGAATTCAGAATGACCTTGGAGGGCAAAGCCTTGACTTGGTTTGAGACCATACCTCCTAGATCAATAACCGACTTACCAACTATTGCCATGATATTTTTCATTACATGTTCTAAAATGGGCATAAAGCATAGTATTGTGGCACAAATCTATAGTTTCAAATAGAATAAGGAGAAACTATCAGACATAGTGTGAGTCAAATAAGGAAATACATCGACAAATGCCCGGAGTTGGAGATTCCAACCAAGGAAATACTAGTCTCACTATTTCTACAGGGGCTATTTAACAAATATTTGCATGCTATTTTGTATAGAAAATGACACATGACTTGGGAAGCATGCAGTTTAGATGCGATAGATTTGAGTGATAATTGTGATATCTTCAATGAGGAAATCAAAGCTAAAGATACTGTTAGGTCCCCACCCCGTGGTCTCAACAACGGATCTGATGGTAAACCTGGTGGCCACTAGATCTATAGCGAAAGAAAACAAAGTGGTCTGGGTTCATCTATCGGACGATCTCTCATCACAAAGTGAATTGAGTTCGAGCCTACTAGCAAGGAGATCTAGCTCCACCTTGTAGGGGAAGCGTGATTTAACCTATGTAGAGATCCTAAGACCCACCTTCCAAGAGGAGAGAAACCTCGAGTGCCTTTTTCCCCATGTTTCAGAGGCACGTACTCTTGAGATTTCACCGCTCTAGGGGCAATGAGTATTACTAATATTGAAGTAAGCACAATGGGGACAGAGAGTCCCCGACCAATCGGGACCACCCATCTCGTAGGCATTGGCAACCTGATCCAAGCCCCCACTTTCCACCCCCACACTCACACTTTCTTGTGTGACCTAATTACTACCACAAAGGTTGTTCAACATAAAGATTCCTTGTTTAATTCCGAATCACATTGTTCGTTAATACAGCCCTTCAACCAGTATTGCAAACAACACCAAGACAGAATTCTAGTAAAAATTATACTCAAACTTCTTCATAAAAGTTCCAATGTTCTGGAGGTACAACATCCCCCCTCCAGCGAGAGTTCACTCCTCCCGTTGCCGCCTAGCTTCCCATACAACTAGGTATGTCCACCGCATAGAAAGCACGTCATGGAAACTGCCACTGCATAGAAAGCAAGACGTGGGTTCCCACCGCATAGAAAGGAAGTCGTTGGTATCCACCGCATAGAAAGCAAGTCGTGGATTCAAGAGTCCTTAACGAGGAACTCTGCCCCCTGTGATCAGTAGGGGGGTCAGGACTAATTCAACATTGGAAATAAAATGAACATGTCGAGCTAAATTTTCCCTAGCAGACATTCTTTCCTAATTGCAACCATCATACCCATCAATCATTTCCTTCCTACTTTAGAACTTAACATACAATGAATTCAATGCCGAGGTTTCCGACGGAATTCTCTAACATGTTTGGGGATATTTTCATTCCTAACTAAGCATGTGCAATGTTAAATTAAACAACTTGAATGAAATTATGATCTACCTCCTCCATTTCTTCATTGATGGCCCGTGAGATGGCCAGTATTTGTTCCTCCCTGGGAGCTTTTCCCTTTCCGTTCACCTTGCTCGTTCCTGCCTCGTGGTCATTGGCTCCACCAAAGCGAGTCCTCCTAACCGGGGCCATTTTAAACTCACTACTTTAAGTAATTAACTTGGAGAAAAGAGCTAATGTTCGTAAGCGTCATAACAAGCCAAATGATAGATTAGCAACATCAAACAATGCCTGCTACATGAGAGGTTTAGATTTTTCCATATAGCAATCATTATGGATGACACATAATCCTATGGGAACCGGCTCTAAAGATAATTACTCGGCTTACATGATTAAGAATAATGGATTTCACTAATGGAATTACCAGAGAGATGAATTAAGCACGATTAATCTCTTTCCTAGCAATTAGAGGGTGCAGAATCACCGCATGCATAGGTGTGAGAAAAACCACCTCTTAGAGACGTAATGACGGATTAATCTTACCTTAATTATATCTTAATGCATAACAGAGATGGATCTAAATCAGCTACAATATTAATGCGTGATAGAAAGAGTGATTCTCATCAATCTACACAATTACCAGCTTAACGATTAATTTCTATGCTACCTAGAGAGAGAAATTCTAATAATCGTGCACTAATCATTAATTAAGAGTGATGAATGGCTGATAATTCAGCTATGGGATGATGATTACATAATAGAATATGGTTAAGGAGAATTTAGAGAGTGATTATAGAGAATTACGACTAGGAATAAGCATAATAGACGAGAAATTTAGATGGTAATGAAAAGGATTTGCAGAAGCATTAATTAGACCATGGTTACCGTGATTAAGGACCGATAATCCTCTCGATTCTCTGATCTATTGAGCTTCTTGAGGCGAGAATTCGAAAGCACCTCCCTCCTTGCTTCTCCTTCAAAGGTGTGTGTTCTGGCAGCACCTTCCCAAAGTGTGTGTAGGTGTGTGTGTGTGTGCACAATGTGTGTGTGTGAGCATATGTGTCTATGTGTGCAGGCCTTTAAATAGGCTCCTACAGGCTGAAAATCGACCAGCCTTCCTATTAGCATCAGGAGGAGCACTCAGTTCACTGCATTGGCAAGTCTAGTTGCCTACTCACCAAGTGTCAGGTTGGCTAGTTTAACTGACTCTAAGACTTAGTTACTGGCTTGGAAACTCTCCCAGGACTCCCACAAAGCAAGAGGGCGCCCCCTAGCTGCTAAAGCTGATCTGGAGTGGGTTGGAACCTGTTCCCACACAGTCCCGGGGCCCCGGTACCTCGCCGGACAATTTTTAGGAAAATTGGTTCTAGGCTAAAACGGGTCATATGAGTCGGATTTTGATGCCGAAAATTGCTATAGCAAGCTCTAACTAAAGCGTACTGGCCCGAGTACCTGCCATATTTAGCAGCCCTCCGGGTCCAAAAATGCATTTTTTTGAAATTCGGGGTACGGGTGCAGTTTTTCTAAACGATCAAAACTGGACGGGTCGGGTGACCAAAAACTTACTATTTTTGGAAATTTTTTACAAAAATTATTTTAATTCACATTTCGGAGCACTAAAACATTCTAAACATCATGGCACTAACAGAATCTGGAAAACTGCTAAAAATAGTAACTTATTCCATTATATTAAGTTCATGGTACAAGGGTGCTGTTTTTGATCGGGGTCAGAGACCTTACAACCTCCCCAACGTGAAAAATTGAGATGTCCTCATCTCAAGAATGTGCTTGGGTAATCCTTTATAAGCGTTGGTTCGTCCTCCCAAGTTGCATCTTCTTCAGGGTAATCCTTCCACTTTACCAGATGCTCCGTGATAGTTCTATTGCGTAACTTCCTTTCCCTTGTTTCCAGTACGTAGTCAAGTTGGAGCTCGAGAACTCCTTGTGTTGGCATGACTATCTGATCTGAGTCCAAGAATTGATCAAGGTTAGGAATATAGGGTTTGAGTAAACTGACGTGGAATACATCATGAACCTTCAAGTTTGCAGGTAACTTTAGCTTGTAGGCTTGGTCACTCACAACCTTAACGATCTTGAATGGTCCACAATACCTTGGGCTTAGCTTCTTATATCTGCCTAGAGATAAGTTGCTTTTCTTTGGTCGGACTCGCAGAATAACCTTATCTCCTTCTTTGAAAGTTCTTTCCGAACGGTTCTTATCTGCATAGTGCTTCTGTCTATCCTGAGCGGCCTGAATGTCCTGGCGAATAGCCCTAGTCTATGCTTCCATATCCTCTAACATCTTTCTAGAGGCTTCTACCCTGATGTTTGGATCTGAGAAGTTCAGTGGTGCTAAACAGTCTTGTCCATAAAGAGCTTTGAAAGGAGACATTCCAATGCTTCTGTGTTCAGAAGAGTTGTAAGCATACTTCACCAAAGGTAGATATTGTAACCACTTCTTTGGCTCTTGCGAACAATAGGCTTTGAGAATGTCCTCGATGACTTGATTAACTCTCTCAGTTTGCCCATCTGTCTGTGAATGATACGCAGTACTAGAGGCTAATTGTGACCCAATAGATTGGAAAAGAGAAGTCCAAAATTTTGTTGTAAACTTGGCATCTGTATCGCTGACGATACGCTTGGGTAGACCATGTAGCCTAAAAATCTCCTTGATGAATACCCGACTAACATCTGAAGTAGTAAAGGTTGTCTTTACGGGTATTAGATGAGCCACTTTTGTGAGCAAATCAACAACAACGAAAACAGAATCATAACCTCCTGTAGAAGGTAATCCTGTAACAAAATCCATACTGATGCATTCCCATTTCATCTGGGGTATGTCAAGAGGTTGAAGTTTCACTGGTAACTTGATTCTTTCGGCCTTTATCCGCTGACAAGAAAGACATTGCCTCACATAGCGAAGTATGCCTTGTTTCTATCCATGTTTTAATGGATCCTAGCTTGGACAAGTGGTGGACCTTGGAAAAAAGCTTCCATGTACAACATATATGAGGTTTTCCATGTTTTAATGGAACCTATCTTGGACAAATGGTGAAGCTTTGTTCTCTCCATGTTGATTTTGGAACTACCTTAGACAAGTGGTGGAGCTTTTCTTTTCTACTCTTCATAATACAATGAAGTATATGTTGGTTACATGGTGAATCTTAAGGCCAAACCTCCCATTTTACTAGAGATGATAGGTTGGACAAGTGGATCAACCTTCTATCATTTCTCCATGACTATATTGGACAATTAGTAGACATAAAATCTCTCTATGTTGTCTAAAGATGAGCTTGGACAAGTGATGGACCCTGCTTCTCTCTTCCCTTGGTTTACTAGTTTGAAGACTCAGTATATATACTTTCTTAGATCTAGCTTGAACAAGTGGTGGACCTTGCATCCACAATCTTAATTCAGTACAAAAAAGTATATGAAAAATTAACATAGGAATCTTGGTTTGAAGGTCAAGCAATTAGGTTCCAAATGCACATAATAATATATTTTCCACCCATATTAAAAGAAAGTTAAATATGTTATTACCAAATTGACAAAGGTAACGTCCAAGAATTATATCTTTCCATCTTGTCAGATCTAAATCTTCATCAAGGCGACATGCATGTATACATCAACTTTCAAGCCATTCAAGAATACATGCACTTAGATTCCATAGTTTTGTTTTCAAAGTCTTTTAGGTTCTAAAACTCTTTCACATAAAGTATGTAATGACAAAATTCTTGAAGCAAACATTTGTGCCCAAGAAAAAGATCCCTCTCACATATTTAAAGTCCATGAATTCTTTGATCCACACTTACAAGTTTTATTTTGACATCAAACATCAATTCTTTCATAGTTCCAAATAAATGCAACCTCGATATGAATTGACAAAAAATGAATTTCTTTTACTATATGACCCAACATAGGCCCCAATCAAATAAAAAATGAGTCCCCAAAAATTTGGGTGCACTCTAGCAATACATCAGAGTCCCCTTACAATAGGATGCACTCCAATAGTACATTGAAGTCCCCTTAGAGTAGGGTGCACTCCATTCAAGTGTTCATAAAATTGACACACCTTTAAAAAAAAAAAAAAAGACTATATCAAATTATAAAAATGTTGAAAGATACACACTAGAATAAAAAAAGCATCTTATAGCCATATTTATTCAATGCTTTCGTGTTGACAAGTACACACCAAGGACATAATTTGTCTCAGAATCACTATACTGATTTACAATTGTGTTGTATGTATAGACTCTCTTATCTCTTGCATACAACCATCCTACCAACCATGGAATTATGGTTCTCTGCAAGAAGTTTTGAAGTTGCTCGGAAGTTTGCCTCCACATCTTTGGAAATATAAGATATGTCCCTGGCATGTTCCACATCACCCTATATGGAGTGTCATCAAAAATTAAGGTATTGTTTGCATCCAAATCCTCAAATATCTTCCAAATATCACTCAGATTTTTGTTATAAACCCTTGTAAATCCTAACATGATATTTGGATTTTGGCAATTTTTGTTACTCATAAACACCTTGAACTTGGTATACTGCTCAGGAAAACACTTTTGTGTGATGCGTTGCACCCTTGTTAAGTTATAGCAACTCCATATCCATAGCTCAAAGTATTCAGCACAAAAATCCAAAAAACTTTGTGCGTCTGGTCACACCACATGATACACTTCATCTTTGTCCTCCACAAGTCGCATGTGTTGAGCCCAAGATGGCATAGAATCTCCATGTTTCATTTCAACTGTCTTGAGAAGTAACCCCTCTAGATCCAAGATAAGTACTCTTTTGATGTCCTTGAAAGCAAGTGGTAGGTGATAAGGAGGTGATTCATTCCTTGGACAAGGTCTTGGAGGAGGTTGGATGGGTAATTCAATAGTTTTCTTCAATTTATGCCAGCATATAGCCAATCCATTTTTCTGTAATGGTTCTGAAATTAAAGAACAAGAACACTTAATGCAAACACAACAATAGACATGAGTTTTACATTGTCTACCCTAAGGTTTTATTAGATACCAAAATCCATCTATGATCTACTCATTAATAGAAAGAAAGTCAAATTAAAATCCTGACTCTTTTTTATGCTACACTCTCTCTTAGTCTCAATACCATGGAGTTCAACTAGACTTAAGTCAACTAATAACTACTACTTGTTGTTAAAGGTATGCTTGAAGTGTATAAGGCTTAACCAATGCTCTAGTGTAGAATGGGTATTTAGGTCTCAAGGTCTACCACTTATCCAAGCAAAGATCCATTTAGATATGGAAACCCAATTTTTCTTAATATAATGATATAGAGTGGACAAGTGGTGAATCCTGAGACCAAGCCACTCATGCTACTAGGGATAATAGGTTGGACAAGTGGTGAACCTTGAATGTAAACCCCCCATGTACAAAGTATCAGGGGTTTTGGGTATTTCAATGGACTCTAGCATCTTGGAAACATGGTGGAGCTTACTTCTCTCCATGTTTCAATGGAGTCTATCTTGGATAAATGGTGGAGCATCATTCTCTCCATGTTTCAATGGAGCCTACGTTGGACAAGTGGTGCACGTTTGTTTCTCTCTATGTTTGAACAGATTTAGCTTGGACAAGTGGTGGACCTTGGAACAAAATCCCCATGTAAAACATATCATGGACATTACAAGTGGTGAGAAAAAATACCATTCAATATATAACCTTATAGGTTGGAAAAGTGGTGGACCTTAACACCCAATTATTATTAATATAATGACATAGAGTGGACAAGTGGTGAATCTTGCGACCAAACCTACTAGGAAAAGTACATTGGACAAGTGGTGGACCTTGAATGCAAAACCCCCATATACAAAATATTACTCATGCTACTAGGAATAATTTGGTATTAAGGTCCATGTTTCAATGGAGCCTAGCTTGGAAAAGTGGTGGACCTTTGTTTCTCTCTATGTTTCAATAGAATTTGCTTGGACAAGTGGTGAACCTTGGAACAAAACCCCCATGTAAAGCATGTCATGGGCATTACAAGTGGTGAGAAAAAATACCATTCAAGGTATAACCTTATAGGCTGGACAAGTGGTGGACCTTAGCACCCAATTCCTCTTATTATAATGACATATAGTGGAAAAGTGGTGAATTGTGAGACCAAACCTACTAGGGATAATAGGTTGGAGAAATGGTTGACCTTGAATAAAAATCACCCATGTACAAAATATCATGGGTTTTGCGTATTTCAATGGAGCCTAGCATCTTGGAGACATGGTGGAACTTACTTCTCTCCATGTTTTAATGGAGCCTATCTAGGAGAAATGGTGGAGGTTCCTTCTCTCCATGTTTCAATGGAGCCTAGATTGGACAAGTCGTGGACCTTTGTTTCTCTCTATGTTTGAATATGGTTAGCTTGGACAAGTGGTGGATCTTGGAATGAAACTCCCATGTAAAACATATCATGGGCATTTCAAGTGGCGAGAAAGGATACCATTTAAGATATAACCTTATAGGTTGGACAAGTGGTGGACCTTAACACAATATAATGACATAGAGTGTACAAGTGGTGAATCTTGAAACCAAACCACTCATGCTACTAGGGATAATAGGTTAAACAAGTGGTGGGCCTTGAAATAAAACCCCCTAGAGTGTTTCAATGGAGCCTAGCTTGGAAACATGGTAAAGCTTGCTTCTCTCCATGTTTCAGTGCAGCCTATCTTGGATAAATGGTGCAGCATCATTCTCTCCATGTTTCAATGGAGCCTACCTTGGACAAGTGGTGCACGTTTGTTTCTCTCTATGTTTAAATAGAGTTATCTTGGAAAAGTGGTGGACCTTGGAACAAAAACCCCATGTAAAACATATCATGGGCATTACAAGTGGTGAGAAAAAATACCATTCAATATATAACCTTATAGGTTGGACAAGTGGTGGACCTTAACACCCAATTATTCTTAATATAATGACATAGAGTGGATAAGTGGTGAAATTGGGACCAAACCTACTAGGGAAATAGGTTGGACAAGTGGTGGACCTTGAATGTAAACGCCCCATGTACAAAATATCACTCATGCTACTAGAAATAATTTGGTATTAAGGTCCATGTTTCAATGCAGCCTAGCTTGGAAAAGTGGTGGACCTTTGTTTCTCTCTATGTTTCAATAGATTTATCTTGGACAAGTGGTGTACCTTGGAACAAAACCCCCATGTAAATCATGTCATGGGCATTACAAGTGGTGAGAAAAAATACCATTCAAGCTATAACATTATAGGTTGGACAAGTGGTGGACCTTAACACCTAATTCCTCTTAATATAATGACATAGAGTGGACAAGTGGTGAATCATGAGACCAAACCTACTAGGGATAATAGGTTGGACAAGTGGTGAACCTTGAATGTAAACCCCCCATGTACAAAAAATTATGGGTATTGGGTATTTCAATGGAGCCTAGCAACTTGGAGACATGGTGGAGCTTATTTCTCTCCATGTTTCAATGGAGCCTATCTAGGAGAAACAGTGGAGGTTCCTTCTCTCCATGTTTCAATGAGCCTAGCTTGGACAAGTGGTGGACCTTTCTTTCTCTATATGTTTTAATAGAGTTAGCTTGGACAAGTGGTGGACCTTGGAATGAAACCCCCATGTAAAACATATCATGGGCATTTCAAGTGGTGAGAAAGGATACTATTTAAAATATAACCTTATAGGTTGGACAAGTGGTGGACTTTAACACATATTTCTTCTTAATATAATGACATAGAGTGTACAAGTGGTGAATCTTGAGACCAAACCACTCTTGCTACTAGGGATAATAGGTTGGACAAGTGGTGGACCTTGAATGTAAACCCCTCATGTACAAAATTATGGGTTTAGGGTATTTCAATGGAGCCTAGCTTGGAGACATGGTGGAGATTGCTTCTCTCAATGTTTCAATGGAACCTATCTTGGAGAAATGGTGGATCATCCTTCTCTCCATGTTTCAATGGAGCCTATCTTGGACAAGTGGTGGACCTTTGCTTCTCTCTATGTTTTAATGGAGTTAGCTTGGACAAGTGGTGGGTCTTGGAACAAAACCCCTTTGTAAAACATAGCATGGACATTACAAGTGATGAGGAAAAATATCATTCAAGATATAACCTTATAGGTTGGAAAAGTGGTGATGGACCTTGACAAGTGGTGAAGGATACCATTTAAGATATACCCTTATAGGTTGGACAAGTGGTGGACCTTAACACCCAGTTATTCTTAATATAATGACATAGAGTGGATAAGTGGTGAATCTTAAGACCAAATCACTCATGCTACTAGGTATAATACGTTAGAGAAGTGGTAGACCTTGAATGTAAACACCCCATGTACAAAATATCATGGTTTTAGGGTGTTTCAATGGAGCCTAGAATCTCGAGACATGGTAGATCTTGATTCTTTCCATGTTTGAATGGCACCTATCTTGGAAAAATGATGGAGGTTACTTCTCTCCATACTTCAACGGAGCCTAGCTTTGACAAGTGGTGAACCTTTGCTTCTCTCTATGTTTGAATAGAGTTAGCTTGGACAAGTGGTGGACCTTTGCTTCTCTCTATGTTTGAATAGAGTTAGCTTGGACAAGTGGTGGACCTTGGAATGAAACCCCCGTGTAAAACATATCATGGGCATTTCAAGTGGTGAGAAAGGATACCATTTAAGATATAACCTTATAGGTTGGACAAGTGGTGGACCTTAATACATAGTTCTTCTTAATATAATGACATAGAGTGTACAAGTGGTGTATCTTGAGACCAAACCACTCGTGCTACTAGGGATCCTAGCTTGGACAAGTGGTGGACCTTGGAAAAAAGTCCCCCTGTACAACATAGATGAGTTTTTTCATGTTTTAATGGAAGAGAGATTCGACAAATGGTGGAGCTTGCTTATCTCCATGTGGATTTTAGAACTAGCTTGGACAAGTGGTGGAGCTTTGCTTTTTTACTCTTCATAATACAATGATGTATAGGTTGGTTACATGGTGAATCTTAAGGCCAAACCTCCCATCTTACTAGAGATGATAGGTTGGACAAGTGGTCAACCTTCTATCATTTCTCCATGCCTATAATTAGACAATTAGTAGAACTAGCATCTTTCTATGTTGTCTAGAGCTGAGCTTGGACAAGTAGTGGACCTTGCTACTCTCTTCCCTTGGATTATTAGTTTGAAGACTCATTATATATACTTGCTTAGATCTATATAATTACTCATTAGTTAGGTTACAAGTGGGTATGTAATTTGTTAGCCTCAAGGGACTTTGAATATTGAATAGTAAGAAAGTCAAGTGCTGGTTTGAAGATCTTTTGCTTATCTAAACTAGACTCTAACTCAATAATAAGTTTCATAAGTTCCACGAATTGTCCTATCTAGGCTCCAAAAGAGTCTTAATTGGTTTGTGCTAGATTATAACTTCCTTGATGGGGTAGAATCCTAGAAAAATGAGGCACTATAAGTTTTACCTTAGCTCAAATGGATTTTTCACTTAAACTCGACTGCAATTTGGCTATCTAGTCTTTGTCTCGATGGAGTTTAACACTAGATACATAGTAGTGATATTTAAGCTTCATGTCTCTTCACTTGATCGAGATATGAGACCATACTTTCAAGGTCACCACTTGTCTTACCTAAAGACCAATGTGAGACATGGGAGCAAGAAAGCCATCCGATATTGTTTTAAGGACTATTACATAGGCAATCAATAACTTAAGTAAAGCAAAAAGACTTGGATCTTTCACAATTAATAACTTAAGTAAAGCCAAAAAGACTTGGATCTTTGACAGTTTTTTTCAAACTAAAAAAGCACAATCTCATGCTAACAAAACTATAAATCACAATTGAAAGGTTTGAACAAGAAAAAGATCAACAATCTTAATAAGAAGGATACTTTTCATTTCATTTGATGATTACAAACTAAAATAAAGTCTCTCAAGAAATTGATAAACAAAAAATGTAGGTGACTGCTTCATTATTTTGAGCAAAAATATCAAAATCTCTATTGATTGAGCTCCATCTAGTAGTATCCTTTGTAAGATCCTGCAAGAAGGAATAAAAAGAAAGATTTGTTAGATACCATGCACATGAGTGTTCAAGCATGTGTATCAAGAATATATGACATGTCACTAGTACCTTAGGGTTGCTTTCTATCCAGCCTTAGAAGATTGTTCTCAGCTTTCACCTTATTTATATAAGCCTTTGCTGTGGTTGCCTTCAAAACTCCTTTTGTGTTACAACCCAATTGCCTAGCTAAAGTGGTCAATTGTGACGCCTTCATGCTTTCAATGGGTGTACGCTCCTTTGCCAAGATCTCTTGTATTTGGGCTCTTCTCATTTCATTGCGGTGGCTTGTGTCACTTGCATCTTCAATGATAGTTTCATCTCTGTCACCTTTTGCAGGTGGTATTCTTCTTGTAAAGAACACCTTAGCTGACCAAACATCATTTTTCTGCTTCCAATACTCCATGATTTGTTTGTATTCACTATCATTTGTCACTATAGGTTGTCCATAACGATTAGAAGCAATTAAATCACGCACATCCCTTCTCTCATCAAGCTGAATCAAGTATGGCAGTAGCTCCTCCAAGAGCATATTGTCAACCATCTTCTCAGCATCAAATTGTGGTGGAAAAATGCAATTGTTTGCTGGTGAAATACATCCCTTGTAAGGAGAGTCATCAATAAGCACTGTTCTTTGTGGATCACATTCAAACCCCATGGCAATTTTGGCTAGAGGCTTGAACATTGCCTCAACGTTTGGATTGTCGGGTCTAAACAATTTTTGAGTTTGAGCGGTGTAGCAAACATCTTGCGACCAAATTGCAAAGAAAGGCAATGTATCCTCAGCTAAGTTGTTTAGTGCTGCAAGGATTTGATACACATTATTCCTAGTAGCTGTCGACCAAATTGCAACATTAAACCTTTGTAAAATAGTCTTCAAGAATTGGATGCAACCTGGCCTGAGTATAATATATTTTTTGAATCCATTTGCACTGAGTTGTGGTGTGAGGATGGTTGAGGGGAACGTTTCAACAATAGACCATTTAAATCCAATATAATTGTAAGCATGGATTTCTCAACATCTACGCTACATGACGTAGTACCAATTGGCAATAGCTCGTGAGTGGACTTTTCAGTCTCTTTTGATGTATGTTGCATTTTTGAAGCATCGATTTCTTGGTTCTCATTATTGGAAGCTTGCTCAAGTTGCACAACACTAGACTCTAGTATAGAAATATCATCCATCTTGGGCACTTTAGAAACCATAGAATCTATGGATTCTATAGTTGTTGACTGAACCATAGGAGCATTATCCATCCCAGTTTGTGAATCTAAGAAAACACACACACAAATGGTATCTCAAAACCACTAGAATTTTATTCACCATATTTATATGTAGAACTCCTAGTAAGAAATTTATTTAAGGTAAAGTCGTTGTTAGAATCCTTGCAACCATTTTCAGCATTCGTACACCAAACACCACTTGTCTAAAATACAATCTACTAACTCAACATTTTCCATCCTACACTTTATTAAAGATGAGTACTTAAAGTGAAAACTAAAAGCCACCCTTGTTGAGGAAACATGGATACAAGGTCCACCAAATGTCCAACCTAGACTACAAGAAAATAATTAGAGATTTGGCTTAGATTTGGATTCAAAGGCCACCACTTATTCAAGTAAGATAACTCCACTTGTTTAAGACAGTAATGTTTGAAGCCCCACCACTTGTCCAACCTAGACATTGATTAAATTTTGGTAAGATTTATCACAAATCTAGAGTAGAATCAAGATTCTATGGCCAAGGTAGTCAAATATGTTAGACAACACACAAAGCATAAGAGCACTCTAGATTCTCGTTGAGCATAAACTAAACAATAATCAAATGTTATATTCACTTGAGATTTCATCCATGAAAAATGAAAATGATGCATGTACTTGAGATTTCCATCCATGTACAATACTTTACAATGTCAAGTAAAGTTATAGTCAGCAAACAACTCTTCTCCTGCTTCAACTTGACAAATAGTCTCAATGCATACATGGCCATATTCTTCTGACTTGATGTGTGAAGAGGTGCATTTATGCCAAGGTGGCAAATTTGGATCAAATGTATAGCGTACGTTGGGACAGACATTTGTACTGTGAGAACTATTTATATAGCCCGACACGTTTCCTTCTTCTACACAACCAATAATGTATGATTGATCTTCCTCTTCTTCTATGTTTGGATCCTCTAGAAGAGAATATTTATAAGCTCTTGGAAATATTTTGCATATCTTTTTCCAGTCTTGAAATCTATACTTATGCCCTCCATAGTTTAGAATAGTCAAACCACTTTCCAGGGTAGTATGCACAAATAGCCCATAACCAGCTCCTTCAATACATGAAAGTCGCACTTCAAAATCCACACCGTTAATATGGAAAATTACATCTTTGGGAATAGGAAAAGTTGGTGTCCCAAAAGGATCTTCATGCCAATCATAGTGTGAAATACATCTAGTTTTTATATCACTTAACTCCTTTGTGTCTGCAAAAAGAAGAAAATATTATGCATAAAATAATGACAATATCAAAGAAAGATATCATTATTTTATAGTCCAATAGGTCCATTGTATGGAAGACTTAGAGTGCCTCTTACATGGTGCCTCCAAGGTTTCCAAAAAATAAAATCATTGGAAAAAAAAGGCCACTGTGTCTCCAATCTATTGCCCATTTGAAGCATAGAGAGAACCAAGGTCCACCACTTGTCCAAGCTAGACATGGAGCATTGACACAAGATCCAACACTTATCCAAGAACCCTATAGTATATGTGGTAACATGGGATGCATTGATGCAACAAAAGTAGTCTAGCCTCCTCATCCATCTCTTTTTTCTTGTAGCCTAGAGGGATTAGTTTCAAGGTCTATCACTAGTCAAAAACTACACATAG
The DNA here is from genome assembly GCF_014529385.1 of Adiantum capillus-veneris. NCBI lineage: Eukaryota > Viridiplantae > Streptophyta > Polypodiopsida > Polypodiales > Pteridaceae > Adiantum > Adiantum capillus-veneris. Next base: position 50,009,832 of record NC_140948.1, on the reverse strand, counting down.
AACATTGATACAAGGTTCCACCACATGTGAAACCTATCATCTCTAGTAGCATGGATGGTTTGATATCAAGGTTCATCGCGTGTCCTACCTATACTCTATTGTAGCATATAGATTCTGGTTTGGTGGTACTACACTTGTCCAAACTTGGCTTGTTGTTGATATCTGGAGGTAATCAAGGGTCCTCCACTTGTCCAAGTTAGGCATATAAAACAATTGCAAGGTCCACCATGTGTACAACATATGATTGATTATAGCATGCATGGTCTTATTTCATGGGCAACCATCTTCTCTCCAACATGTGTCCAACCTCGGCTCCATTGAAGCATGGAGAGAAGCAAGGTCCACCACTTATCAAAGCTATTATTTTCTCCCAGTGCTTTCAAAACCCATAATACGTTGTACATGGGGGGGGGGGGATTCTTGTTTCAAGGTCCACCCCTTGGCTAAGATTGGATCCATTGAAACATAAAGAGAAGCAAGCTCTACCATTTGTCCAAGCTAGGAGCCATTGAAACATGAAAACCCCATAATATGTTGTATACGGGGGGTGTTTTTCAAGGTCTACCACTTGTCTAAGCTATGGTCCATTGGAACATGGAGAGAAGCAAAGCTCCACCACTTTTCTAAGCTAGGATCCATTGAAACATGGAGAGAAGCAAGCTCCATTGTTTGTCTAAGCTAGGCTCCATTGGAACATGGAGAAAACAAGCTCCACCACTTGCCTATTATTGCATAGAGATTCTGGTTTGAAGGTCCACCACTTGTCCAACCTTGCCTTCATGTATGGAGATAATCAAGAGTGCAATGCTTCTCTAAGCTAGGGACATAAAAGAGTTTCAAGGTCCACTACATATACGATCTATGATGGGTTGTAGCATGGGAGGTTTCATTTTAAGGTTGACCACTTCTCCAGCTCCGCTTGTCCAACCTCAGATCCATTGAAGAATGGAGAATAAAGGTGTACCAACTCTCCAAAATAGGCAAGACAATCTCTATAAAACCCATGAATTGTTAATATATGCTATGCTGTGGAGTTTTGTTTGAAGTTCCACTCCTTATCCAAGCTACAATCCATTGAAGCATGGAACTAAGTAAGATATATCTCTAGTCCAAGATAGGATCCATTGAAACATAGAGAGAATCAAGGTCCACCACTTGTCCAAGCTATGCATGGGTAATTGATATAAGGACCACTACGTTTTCACCTATACTATGCTCTATCATGGATGGTTTCATATCCCACCAATTTTCCAACCTATTTAGTAGGTTGTATTATGGGGGTTTGGTTTCAAGGTACTTCACTTGTCTAAGGTGGGTTCCATTGAACCATGGAGAGAAACTATGTCTACCACTTGTCCGAAATATGCTCCTTTAAAACATAAAAACAAGGTCCACCACTTGTCCAAGCTAAAGTTTCTCTCCATTGAAGCATGGAGAGAAACAAGGTCTACCACCTGTCCAAAATATGCTCCATTGAAACATAAAAGCAAGGTCCACCACTTGTCCAAGCTAATATAACAAATGGGTGTTGGTTACAAGGTGTACCACACTTGTCTAAACTAGTCTTCATGCAAGGTCTACCACATGTCCAAGCTATATGAGCTTGTTTTGAAGGTCTACCACACCTCTTGAAATTAGGATCCATGTAAGGTCCACCTTTTGTCAAGCTATGCATTTAATGAGTACTAAAACTAAGTAAATTGCAGTACTTAAATACCTTTCCAAGCTCATTAAGATTTTGGTCTCTAAGGCCGGCCACCACCACATGTCTAATCTATGCTCTAATTGATTACTTATGCTAGTTCTCAAAGTCCAAACATAAGCTCCCTTCTAGCAAGGTTAGTTTAAATTTAGGCTCCAGCACCTGTCTAAGCTAGGTTCAATTTATGAAGCATCACCATTTAACCATGCTACGATCTAATGTATCATATCAAGGGGTATTGATAAAAGGTCCAAAACTTATTGAGTTCAAGCTCTTAAGTAATTAAGTCTTTGTGAGTATTAAATGTTATAGTTTTAGTCTACAGATCCACCATTCAAAAACTCAAGTAATTTACTATTTACATTCAAACCTTGAATGCTTGAGATAAAAAATACAAGCTCAATCAATACTATATAAAGCAAAATCTAACATTAAGAGTATCAAATCAGTAACAAGAAACACTAACATGCACAAGAAACTCAAAACATACGTGTCTCCATTTCCAAAAAGTCCTCCATTGACAGAGGATGGTGTTGTTGTTGTTCTTCTTCTCTTTGTGGAGAGCACTCCTCTGTAACAGGCACAATGTCGCCTGATTGCGAAGTGGATTGTTGAAGTCCAGCCCATTTTTCTATATCTTCATGAGACTTAACAAAGTCTAGCAGCATGGTCTCCATGCTTTTTGCCTCCTCCACACTATCAATTAAGCAGATAACTTCTTTTTTCTGTTGTATTCCTTCTTGTGCAACCAAGGAGCCATCACCAAAAACATCAACAAGCTTGCGGTCTTCAAAACAATATGTACGAATGTAGCTTGACCAAAGCTCTTTTTTTGGCCTCCAAATATTGCAAATCTGACATATCGTTATCTGCTACTTGAAGAAGAGAACAATCAATTGGCATGGGATGTTCCTCTGATCTTCTTCTCAGGTCTTCAAATGCATTGCCTTGTCCCAAGAAGGCAATAACTGTTAGGAATTGAATTGCTCCTTTGCAAGGAGCTGATGGAAAGTGATGCAATGCACCACAACAATGGTAGCTCAGATTATCTCCCATGGCGTGAAAGGCACATTGCAATTTTGTGAAGTTAGTGAAATCCACAAATGCAAGAAAGAAAATCAGGATCTGTTGACCCTCCAGCTAAATAGCCAAGATCCCATCCAAAGCATTGTTAAATGTCTCCTCAATCCACTTAAATTGCCATCCAACGTTTTTTGTCATATCTAAAACACATAAGCCAATAGGCACTTTATTATTGAAGTGGCGCATCAAGTAGAGATTGCCTTCCATTTGTAGGCTCACCACATAGATTGACCATGGCAAATCTCTAGGCTCAGTTTTCTCCTTTTGAAGGTGAATTTCCCATTGCATGTATTTTATTGCTCCATCTGGAAAAGCCATTTTCTTTGTTCCACGCGTCAAACTAGATCTGATCCATTCCTCGCATAGCATTAAAATTGTTTCATAAACAACATCATTGATGTTATACATTTTGACCACCTCCTCCCAGTCTTTACATGGTGAAGACTCATTCAAATTGTTGAAGCCTTCAAGAAGTGCATCTTGAATCAATTTGTCTTGCTTCAACTGCTTGATTCGATCATACATGTCAATTGCATAACCATCCTTTGCACTCTTTGACAGTAAAATCTTCTCATCTCTAATCTCTTCTTGAATAGTCTTTACCTCTGATTCCTCAAGGCCACAAAGGTATCTAAATACAGTTGTTGGGGGTTTCTTATTCTCCTCTTCTAGATTTTCAATGATTTCTATCCAGCAATCATAAACTAAATCAGAGTACGTGACCATGTGTGCCTGTTTAGCAATCCAACTTGCTGCTGCACTCATTCTTGCCAATCGAAGAAAAGCCTAAAAAGAAATAGAGAAATAATTAAACTATTGAGCAAGATTTGTTAATTAAACACTATCAAAAAGACAAAGAAAATAACTTACATCCCATCCGGCACGAGATGCATGTCCCTCTGCAACTCCACTTGCTGCCTTTGGTGGTCGTCCTGAGAAGATCCATTGACTCCGTAAATGTCTCAATATTTGGCTGTAAGGTTGCTTGACATACAATTCCTGAGCCTCCTCATTTGCAATGGCAGATATAGCAGTTGCAACAAATGGAGGAGCATTCACAACAATGCGAGCCTTTCTAAATTTATACACGCTAATCAGTCTTTCAAAGATCTCTTTGTTGTTTTGTTCATTGTGAAGCAAAACTTTTGCAGCATAGATTGAATGCTGCCCATCAAGAATCCAATAATGATAATCTTTAATTTTTTGCTCCTCTACCTCTTCTACTGCCAAAGGAGTCCCCTTCTTTGATTTTGCATTTCGAACAGGCATCAAATATGCACATGCTGCAGGCTTGGTCGTACTCCGTGAAAATCCAAATAACACACTTTCAGCGTGTTTTTTATCCATAATACGTGCATTATAGTGATCAGGAGCAAGCCAACAATTTTGAATAGGGATATCAAATTCCCTATATTGGAAAGGAAAATAATTTATGTACTTATTCATTCCACCTGTATCTTTTTCTTGTCCTTTCATGGCCTCAGCTTCTAAAACATCTGGATCCACAATTCTCATCTTTGACATTGAACCCTCTGTTGATGAGGATGCCAAAGATGCCTTGTCTACATCCAAAATGGAACTAGTTCGCTTAGCTTCTACTTTCTGCACTTTTGCTTGCTTCTTTGTGGATGGTGGTCGTGAAGCTTTCACCTTTTTTCGTTGTAGTGTGGCAATGATGGAGCTTTGAAGTTGATCTGCTGTGATATTTGGATTTGATTCTGCAAACTTCCATCCTCGAGAAAACATTGTCTCTTCTTTGTTTCTAGACATGCGCTCCAATGCATATGCTCCTGGAGATAGTTAAAATTCTAGATTCATTGGAACTAGAATGTCAATGCATTCCACCTCTGGATGACTATCAAATACAGAGACAAATGCTTCCACAACTTGTCCAACATCTTCAAACAAGCTGTCATTCTCCTTTTTGGCAATAAATAGATGCACCTTATGAAATTGTGCACCCTCTATACCATGTATGTCCAAATACCATTTCCTAAGATCATTGCAAGTATAGTCAACTGAGACAGCAACCCTTGCAACCTGTTTTTTTGGAGCCATCTTTCCTGAAACAAAAAAAACCAAATGTTATTTTAACATATACTTTTTTGTAATGGATTAAGTTTGTGTGAATACAAGTTCCACCACTTGTTCAAGCTAGATCTAAGCAAGTATACATAGTGATTATTTAAGCTAGTAAACTAAGGGAAGGGAGAAGTAAGGTCCACCACTTGTCCAAGCTCAGCTCTAGACAACATGGAGAGATTGGAGGTCTACTAATTTTCTAATATAGGCTAACTATATTGAAACATTAAGAGAAGCAAAGGTCCACCACTTGTCCAATCTAGGGTCCATTGAAACATGGAGATAAGGATGCTCCACCATTTGTCCAAAATAGGCTCCATTGAAACATGAAGAGAAGCAAGATGCATCATGTCTTTGAGATGTTAGGCTCCATTGAAATACCTTAAACCCATGATATTTTGTATATGTGGGGTTTAAATTCAAGGTCCACCACTTGTCCAACCTATTATCCCTAGTAGCATGAGTGGTTTGGTCTCAAGATTCACCACTTTTCCACTCTATGTCATTATATTAAGAAGATCTGGGTGTTAAGGTCCACCACTTGTCCAACCTATAAGGCTATATCTTAAATGGTATTATTTACCACCACTTGGAATGCACATGATGGGTTTTACATAGGGGTATGGTTCCAAGGTCCACCACTTGTCCAAGCTAACTCTATTGAAACATAGAGAGAATCAAAGGTCCACCACTTGTCCAAGCTAGGCTCCATTGAAACATGGAGAGAAGGATGCTCCACCATTTGTCCAAGCCAGGTTTGATTGAAACATGAAGAGAAGCAAGCTGCACCATGTCTCCAAAATGCTAGGCTCCATTGAAATATCTTAAACCCATGATATTTCGTACATGGGGGGTTTACATTCAAGGTCCACCACTTGTCCAACCTATTATCAATAGTAGCATGAGTGGTTTGATGTCAAGATTCACCACTTTTCTACTCTATGTCATTATATTAAGAAGACCTGGGTGTTAAGGTCCACCACTTGTCCAACCTATAAGGCTATATCTTAAAGGGTATTCTTTCTCACCACTTGGAATGACCATGATAGGTTTTACATGGGGGTTTGGCTCCAAGTTCCACCACTTGTCCAAGCTAACTCTTTTGAAACATAGAGAGAAGCAAAGGTCCACCACTTGTCTAAGCTAGGGTCCATTGAAACATGGAGAGAAGGATGCTCCACCATTTGTCCAAGATAGGCTCCATTGAAACATGAAGAGAAGCATGCTGCACCATGTCTCCAAGATGCTAAGATCCATTGAAATACCTTAAACCCATGATATTTTGTACATGGGGAGTTTACATTCAAGGTCCACCACTTGTCCAACCTATTATCTCTAGTAGCATGAGTGGTTTGTCTCAAGATTCACCACTTTTCCACTCTATGTCATTACGTTAAGAAGATCTGGGTGTTAAGGTCGACCACTTGTCCAACCTATAAGGGTATATCTTAAAGGGTATTCTTTCTCACCACTTGAAATGTCCATGATATGTTTTACATGGGGGTTTGGCTCCAAGGTCCACCACTTGTCCAAGCTAACTCTATTGAAACATAGAGAGAAACAAAGGTCCACCACTTGTCCAAGCTAGCTCCATTGAAACATGGAGAGAAGGATCCTCTACCATTTGTCGAAGCTAACTCTATTGAAACATGGGGGGTTTACATTCAAGGTCCACCACTTGTCCAACCTATTAACGCTAGTAGCATGAGTGGTTTGGTCTCAAGATTCACCACTTTTTCACTCTATGTCATTATATTAAGAATATTTGGGTGTTAAGGTCCACCACTTGTCCAACCTATAAGGCTATATCTTAAGGGTTATTCTTTCTCACCACTTGGAGTGACCAGCATAGGTTTTACATGGGGGTTTTGTTTCAAGGTCCACCACTTGTCCAAGCTAACTCTATTGAAACATAGAGAGAATCAAAGGTCCACCACTTGTCCAAGCTAGGGTCCATTGAAACATGGAGAGAAGGATGCTCCACCATTTGTCCAAGATACGCTCCATTGAAACATGAAGAGAAGCAAGCTACACCATGTCTCCAAGATGCTAGGCTCCATTGAAATACCTCAAACCCATGATATTTTGTACATGGGGGGTTTACATTCAAGGTCCACCACTTGTCCAACCTATTATCTCTAGTAGCATGAGTGGTTTGGTCTCAAGATTCACCATTTTTCCACTCTATGTCATTCTATTAAGAATATCTGGGTGCTAAGGTCCACCACTTGTCCAACCTATAAGGCTATATCTTAAACTTTATTCTTTCTCACCACTTGGAGTTACCAAGATAGGTTTTACATGGGAGTTTGGTTCCAAGGCCCACCACTTGTCCAAGCTAACTCTATTGAAAAATAGAGAGAAGCAAAGGTCCACCACTTGTCCAAGCTAGGCTCCATTGAAACATGGAGACAAGGATGCTCCACCATTTGTCCAAGATAGGCTCCATTGAAACATGAAGGGAAGCAATCTGCACCATGTCTCCAAGATTCTAGGATCCATTGAAATACCTTAAACCCACGATATTGTTTACATGTGGGGTTTAACGTCAAGGTCAGTCACTTTTCCAAGCTATTATCCCTAGTAGCATGAGTGGTTTGGTCTCAAGATTTACCACTTTTCCACTCTATGTCGTTATATTATGAAGATCTAGGTTTTAAGGTCGACCACTTGTCCAACCTATAAGGCTAGATCTTAAAGGGTATTATTTCTCACCACTTGGAATGACCATGATATGTTTTACATGGGGGTTTGGTTTCAAGATCCACCACTTGTCGAAGCTAACTCTATGGAAACATAGAGAGAAGCAAAGGTCCACCACTTGTCCAAGCTAGGCTCCACTGAGACATTTAGAGAATGATGATCCCCCATTGGTGGAAGATAGGCTTCATTGAAACATGAAAAGAAGCAAGTTGCACCATGTCTCCAAGATTCTAGGATCCATTGAAATACCTTAAACCCACGATATTGTTTACATGTGGGGTTTAACGTCAAGGTCAGTCACTTTTCCAAGCTATTATCCCTAGTAGCATGAGTGGTTTGGTCTCAAGATTCACCACTTTTCCACTCTATGTCATTATATAAAGAAGATCTAGGTGTTAAGGTCGACCACTTGTCCAACCTATAAGCGTATATCTTAAAGGGTATTGTTTCTCACCACTTGAAATGTCCATGATATGTTTTACATAGGGGTTTGGTTCCAAGGTCCACCACTTATCCAAGCTAACTTTATTCTTCTCATAGAGAGAAGCAAAAGGTCCACCACTTGTCCAAGCTAGGCTCCATTGAAACATGGAGAGAAGGATGCTCCACCATTTGTCGAAGCTAACTCTATTGAAACATGGAAGGTTTACATTCAAGGTCCACCAGTTGTCCAACCTATTAACGCTAGTAGCATGAGGGGTTTGGTCTCAAGATTCACCACTTTTTCACTCCATGTCATTATATTAAGAATATGCGCGTGTTAAGGTCCACCACTTGTCCAACCTATAAGGCTACATCTTAAAGGTTATTCTTTATTACCACTTGGAGTGACCATGATAGGTTTTACATGGGGCTTTGGTTCCAAGATCCACCACTTGTCCAAGCTAACTCTATTTAATCATAGAGAGAAGCAAAGGTCCACCACTTGTCTAAGCTAGGCTCCATTGAAACATAGAGAGAAGGATGCTCCACCATTTGTCGAAGCTAACTCTATTGAAACATGGGGGGTTTACGTTCAAGGTCCACCACTTGTCCAAGCTATTAGTGCTAGTAGCATGAGTGGTTTTGTCTCAAGATTCACCACTTTTTCACTCTATGTCATTATATTAAGAATATTAGGGTGTTAAGGTCCACCACTTGTCCAACCTATAAGGCTATATCTTAAAGGTTATTCTTTCTCACCACTTGGAGTGACCATGATAGGTTTTACATGGCGGTTTGGTTCCAAGGTCCACCACTTGTCCAAGCTAACTCTATTGAATAATAGAGAGAAGCAAAGGTCCACCACTTGTCCAAGCTAGGGTCCATTGAAACATGGAGAGAAGGATGCTCCACCATTTGTCCAAGATAGGCCCCATTGAAACATGACGAGAAGCAAGTTGCACCATGTCTCCAAGATGCTAGGCTCCATCGAAATACATTAAACCCATGATATTTCGTAGATGAGGGGTTTACATTCAAGGTCCACCACTTGTCCAAGCTATTATTGCTAGTATCCTGAGTGGTTTGGTCTCAAGATTCACCACTTTTATTAAGAATATGTGGGTGTTAAGGTCCACCACTTGTCCAACCTATAAGGCTACATCTTAAAGGTTATTCTTTCTTACTACTTGGAGTGACCATGATAGGTTTTACATGGGGGTTTGGTTCCAAGGTCCACCACTTGTCCAAGCTAACTCTATTGAAACATAGAGAGAAGCAAAGGTCCACCCCTTGTCTAAGCTAGGGTCCATCGAAACATGGAGAGAAGGATGCTCCACCATTTGTCCAAGGTAGGATCCATAGAAACATGAGGAGAAGCAAGGTGCACCATGTCTCCAAGATGCTAGGCTCCATCGAAAAACATTAAACCCACGATATGTCGTAGATGAGGGGTTTACATTCAAGGTCCAACACTTGTCCAAGCTATTAGTGCTAGTAGCATGAGTGGTTTTGTCTCAAGATTCACCACTTTTTCACTCTATGTCATTATATTAAGAATATTAGGGTGTTAAGGTCCACCACTTGTCCAACCTATAAGGCTATATCTTAAAGGTCATTCTTTCTCACCACTTGGAGTGACCATGATAGGTTTTACATGGGGGTTTGGTTCCAAGATCCACCACTTGTCCAAGCTAACTCTATTGAAATATAAAGAGAAACAAAGGTCCACCACTTGTCCAAGCTAGGGTCCATTGAAACATGGAGAGAAGGATGCTCCACCATTTGTCCAAGATAGGCTCCATTGAAACATGTCGAGAAGCAAGCTGCACCATGTCTCCAAGATGCTATGCTCCATCGAAATACATTAAACCCACGATATTTCATAGATGAGGGGTTTACATTCAAGGTCCACCACTTGTCCAAGCTATTATTGGCTATAGCCTGAGTGGTTTGGTCTCAATATTCACAACTTTTATTAAGAATATGTGGGTGTTAAGGTCCACCACTTGTCCAACCTATAAGGCTACATCTTAAAGGTTATTCTTTCTTACTACTTGGAGTGATTATGATAGATTTTACATGGGGGTTTGGTTCCAAGGTCCACCACTTGTCCAAGCTAACTCTAATGAAAGATAGAGAGAAGCAAAGGTCGACCCCTTGTCTAAGCTAGGGTCCATTGAAACATGGAGAGAAGGATGCTCCACCATTTGTCCAAGGTAGGCTCCATTGAAACATGAGGAGAAGCAAGGTGCACCATGTCTCCAAGATGCTAGGCTCCATTGAAAAACATTAAACCCACGATATGTCGTAGATGACGGGTTTACATTCAAGGTCCACCACTTGTCCAAGCTATTATCACTAGTAGCATGAGTGGTTTTGTCTCAAGATTCACCATTTTTCCACTCTATGTCATTATATTAAGAATATGCGCGTGTTAAGGTCCACCACTTGTCCAACCTATAAGGCTACATCTTAAAGGTTATTCTTTATTACCACTTGGAGTGACCATGATAGGTTTTACATGGGGCTTTGGTTCCAAGATCCACCACTTGTCCAAGCTAACTCTATTGAATCATAGAGAGAAGAAAAGGTCCACCACTTGTCTAAGCTAGGCTCCATTGAAACATGGAGAGAAGGATGCTCCACCATTTGTCGAAGCTAACTCTATTGAAACATGGGGGGTTTACGTTCAAGGTCCACCACTTGTCCAAGCTATTAGTGCTAGTAGCATGAGTGGTTTTGTCTCAAGATTCACCACTTTTTCACTCTATGTCATTATATTAAGAATATTAGGGTGTTAAGGTCCACCACTTGTCCAACCTATAAGGCTATATCTTAAAGGTTATTCTTTCTCATGATAGAGAGAAGCAAAGGTCCACCACTTGTCCAAGCTAGGGTCCATTGAAACATGGAGAGAAGGATGCTCCACCATTTGTCCAAGATAGGCTCCATTGAAACATGAAGAGAAGCAAGATGCACGATGTCTCCAAGATGCTAGGCTCCATCGAAATACCTTAAACCCACGATATTTTGTAGATGGGGGGTTTACTTTCAAGGTCCACCACTTGTCCAAGCTATTATCGCTAGTAGCATGGTTTGGTCTCAAGATTCACCACTTTTCCACTCTATGTCATTATATGAAGAATATCTGGGTATTAAGGTCCACCACTTGTCCAACCTATAAAGCTATATCTTAAATGATATTGTTTTTGAGCACTTGGAATGTGCATGATATGTTTTACATGGGGTTTTGTTCCAAGGTCCACCACTTGTCCAAGCTAGATCTATCACATATATATTATACATACAATATTCAACTAGATTCCCTACCTATCATGTCCAGTAGCATGGATGCTCTAGCTTGAAGGTCCACCACTTGTCCAAGCTATACTCTCTTATGTAAGGGAGATCTCGCTATAAATTCAAAACCTTCCCGCCTAAATTTAAAATATCCCTCCCAAATCTTAAATATCCCGCCTAAATTTTAAAATATCCCGCCCAAATTTTAAAATTCAAACTTTTTTATAAAAATTTAAATTTTACTACTTAAATTTAAAATATTCCACGCGAAATTGATTTTAAATTCAAGTTTACCACAAAAAGATATCATTATACCACCTAAATTCAAATATGCAAACCTCAAATCATTATATTGTACATAAATTCAAACAAATTCAAATCAACAAGCCTAAACTGATATTAGTTTGCATAGATATGAATTTATCACACCTAAATTATGTCACCATGTTAGAGAGAGTGGTTAGAGAATTTGAACAAGGTCCACCACTTGTCCAACCTAGATACCAAGAAGGATTGAGTGTACAAGGTATTGTTTGGAGGTCCTTATAGTCCACTGGTCTCAAGGTCCACCACTTGTGGTAAGGGACACCAAAAAGTGTATATATTCATCCAAAGAAATACACGTATTTTTGGTCTACATGTCCTAGTTTAAACCATTTATGTCCATTAGGTGTATCACTAAACAACACTACTATTTTTGAGAAACAGAAGTTACAATCATATCTACAAATGGATTAGAGGAAAATCAGCTCAGCATACATCCAGAACTCGCTACAAGAATCGACTTTAACAGATCACGCAAGTAAGTCTTCCATTCAATTTTACTAGTATTACAATGTGTTAGTTATTTGTGATATTTATGTATGTATATATACTATGTGTGCATATCGTAATTAAGTGTAATTGTGTATCTGCATTATGTATGAGTATTACAATGAAATAACACAAATATACATACATACACATAGATAACACAGACGCACACATACATGAGCATGTATTTTCAAGAGAGAGATAGCAAGATACAGAGATAGATAGATAGAGAGAGAGAGAGATAAATACCTGTTTTTTAGAGAGAGGAGAGAGAAAGATAACAGATTTCACTGTGTTTATGTATGTGGAAGAGAGGAAGACGATGTATGGGAATATGTGCACGTATTTTCAAGAGAGAGACAACAAGATAACAGGTTTCATTGTGGTTATGTATGTGGAAGTGAGGAAGACGATGTGTGGGAATATGTGCATGTATTTTCAAGAGAGAGACAGCAAGATAACAGATTTCACTGTGGTTATGTATGTGGAAGAGAGGAAGACGATGTGTGGGAATATGTGTATGTGTGCGGGGATACTTTTAAACTATGTATCTCTGTCTTTTGACGAGAGAGTGTGTGTGCAAGAAGAGTTACAGAGAACCATCTTCTCTATATGGAGAAAGACAGAGAGTGAGAGAGAGAGAAATACCTGTTTTTTCTCTATTCGTGAGGTGTGCAATGTCTCCTGAGAAGACTGCCCGATCCTGCCCTTCTGGAAAGCGTTGTGTACGCTGCTGTTTCTTTATCTTGTGCGCGAACTTTCAATCCTGTGCACTCCACCTGTGTGTTGTGTACGATGCCGAGCTTGCTCCTCTACGCGCGCGTATACTCCAACTGTGTGCGATCCGTGTGCGCTTTCTGTGTGTTTGCTGCTCGCCTGCTTTCTCTGTGTGCGTTGCTCGTGCGCTCTCTGTGTGCCTAATCTTGATAGGGTTTATTAAAATGCCACGTATGCTACAAGTCCATGTTTTATCATAGGATTAAAAAAAACAAAAGCAATATAAAAAATTAACCAATTCACACGGCCAAAATTAAAGAAATCATGGTTGAAAATATGAAAAACATGCGTAACTCTATACTAGGAATTCACTTTTAAAAAAAAAAATCTTTGGGCGCTGCCCCTCGACCCCTCGACCCCGCCCGGGAGGCGACAAGGGGCTGCCGCCCCTTGACCCCGCCCATAACAATATCCCAAAATCAACCTCCCAAGCCCCGCCATCGAGAGCGCTATATTCCACATCCCCATCAAGAGCGCTACCCCCAAACCTCACGTGGAAGCGCTGCCTTGTCACCCCATTGTGGCATTGCCCTAAGACCCCGCATCTGGAGTGCTAAATGGGAACATTCTTCATTAGTGAAATTTTGAACATAAATTATATTAGCATATACTTAAATATAATACAAATATTAACATATTAGCTATACTACTAATTTACTATAGCAGTTCTAGATTATGTCCCATACTATATTTAAGGTGCCAAAGGTTTGGCCTTATGGTCCTAGATTTAGCCAAGTGGTCAACACATATAGGACCAAGTGCACACTGTGCCACAAAACTCGGCCACCACTTCACTTGCCAAAGTTTAGGCCACATGGTCAATCCTAAGTTTCCAATGTTCTTATTATGTCACCTTTTGCCTCGTGGAAAACCTAGGCTTGTTTTCACATACTCAGGCACTTCAAGCCACAATAAATTGTCATTACTCTTCGGCAACCCTTTTGTTCAAGTCTTTGAAAAAACATTGTTTAAGGCCACCCTAAACCATTTTCATTTAGGGGTGTCTAAAACTAGCTTTTTGGCAATTCGAGAAGAAAATGGTCAAAGTTTTATACTTAGTTTTAACCACTTGACCAATTCAAATATTGGAAAGCAAGGTCTTGTAATACTTTTCTTTGGACATCACACATTAAAACTAGGTCCCTCACTTGTCCAAGCTATGCTCTAATACAATAAAGGGCTTTTGGTTTCAAGATGCACCACTTTCACAACCTTGATTCCATTAAAGAAGCTAGCTCTACTTAGACATTTAATAGCAAGGTCCTGCAGCAGTTCAGATTGAACATTTTCCATGGCAGCTAGGTCCACCACTTATCTAAGCTATGCTCTAATAGAGTAAGGGGGTTTTGGTTTCAAGATCCACCACTTGTCCAAACTTGATTTGGGAAGCAAGGTCCTATAATAGTTTGCTTTGAACATTCACCATTACAACTAAGTCCACCACTTCTCCAATCTATGTTCTAATACACTAAGGAGGTTTTGGTTTCAAGGAGAACCACTTGTACGACTTTGTTTTTGGAAGTAAGGTCTTTACATAGTTCACCTTGGACCTTGGACATTGGATACTACAACTAAGCCCACCACTTGTCCAAGATATCCTCTATATATAGCCAAAGGGTTTGGGTTTCAAGATTCACCACTTTTCCAACCTTTCTTCCATTAAAGAAAGGAGGGGCATTATAACTAGGTCCACCACTTGTCCAAGCTATGCTCTGATATAGAAAGGGGATTTTGGTTTCAAGGTCCACCACGTGTTCAACCTTGCAAGACTCAAGGGATACTTGGACATTGGAAAGCATAGTCCTATAGTAGTTGATAGGTGGCAGTGGGTATTACAACTAGGTCCAACCTATGCTCTCATATAGCAAAGAGGCTTTGCTTTCAAGGTCCACCACTTGTCCAACCTTGCTTCCATTAAAGAAATGAGGGGCTACGTAAACATTGGCAAGCAAGGTAGCAAGGTCCTAAGGTGTTTCACCTTGGATATTGGGCATTATCACTAGGTCCACCACTTGTCCAAGCTATGCTCTGATAAAGAAAGGGGATTTTCGTTTCAAGGTCCACCATGTGTTCAACCTTTCTAATATAGAAAGGGGATTTTCGTTTCAAGGTCCACCACGTGTTCAACCTTGAAAGACTCAAGGGATACTTGGACATTGGAAAGCATAGTCCTATAGTAGTTGATAGGTGGCAGTGGGTATTAAAACTAGGTCCAACCTATGCTCTAATATAGCAAAGAGGCTTTGGTTTCAAGGTCCACCACTTGTCCAACCTTACTTCCATTAAAGAAATGAGGGGCTACGTAAACATTGGCAAGCAAGGTAGCAAAGTCCTAAGGTATTTCACCTTGGATATTGGGCATTATAACTAGGTCCACCACTTGTCCAAGCTATGCTCTGATATAGAAAGGGGATTTTCGTTTCAAGGTCCACCACATGTTCAACCTTGAAAGACTCAAGGGATACTTGGACATTGGAAAGCATAGTCCTATAGTAGTTGATAGGTGGCAGTGGGTATTAAAACTAGGTCCAACCTATGTTCTAATATAGCAAAGAGGCTTTGGTTTCAAGGTCCACCACTTGTCCAACCTTACTTCCATTAAAGAAATGAGGGGCTACGTAAACATTGGCAAGCAAGGTAGCAAAGTCCTAAGGTATTTCACCTTGGATATTGGGCATTATAACTAGGTCCACCACTTGTCCAAGCTATGCTCTGATATAGAAAGGGGATTTTTGTTTCAAGGTCCACCACGTGTTCAACCTTGAAAGACTCAAGGGATACTTGGACATTGGAAAGCATAGTCCTATAGTAGTTGATAGGTGGCAGTGGGTATTAAAACTAGGTCCACCACTTGTCCAACCTATGCTCTCATATAGCAAAGAGGCTTTGGTTTCAAGGTCCACCACTTGTCCAACCTTGCTTCCATTAATATAGCAAGGAGGATTTGGTCTCAAGGTTCACCACTTGTCCAACCTATGCAAACCTTTTTCATGTTGTAGCATGATTTTTTGTTTGAAGAGTATTTTTCTATAACTATGGATTTAACAATGTAATCTTTTTACTTACAGGATGGACTTCGAATCTGGGGAGAAAGTACATATGATACTTGACAATGAAATCGTTGGTATTGGTTGTGTGTGTAGAACAGATCCAGATTCCACTTGTGGTGGTACAAAGATAGGGCTGGAAATGTCTCCATACTAGTGGAGGAATGCTTGAAGGATGTGGTCCTACCTTTTCCTACAATGGATAATTCATCTCTCCAAGGCTCATTATGGAGTGCTGTTCGATGGTCAAAGCTTCTTTTGCAATCTTTTGTATTAAATGGGAACTTAATTGATCCACACGAAAGCTACAATGGTGATGAAGAACATGATCATTCTGATCCTCTAGTTACAGATGAAATACCTATGACAAGCCCAGAATTTGAAGCAATGATTCGAGAGTCTTGGAGAAATCAGAGGGTCCTTTTAAAAGATGACACAATGATGCAAACCATGAATGAAGGGACCATCTTATATGTATTTTCACATGATTATGTCAACTTTCAGGAACTTGGTCCTGATTGTGTGGGTGTGGGTATTGAAAGAGAAAATGCAAGCATTGATGATGTGGTTGAAGTGGGTAGCATCACTTTGCTAAAGTGGCCCATCAAGCAGACAACAATGTTGAATGGGAGCCCATTACAACGCTTTGTTTCTGTTGATGGCATGCATGCTACATATGAGGATGTATCCAACGATGGCAATGTTGCAAAAAAACTTGATGGTAGTAATGTTGTCCAGTTGTCAAGGAAGAGACGATACACTTTCATGAACAGGACTCAAAAATCAAAAGCAGCACCAGCTTCGACTTTTTACCTTTCAAACAAATCAATTCAAAGGGTATCATGCATTGATTGTTGTGCACAAAAATGCTGCCAATTTGCAGATCGTGATATGGTGACAAGGTTACGACAACAATTTTGGGGAGAGTCTCAAAAATCACGCACTAATTATGTTTATGATGTTCTTTCGATATGTTATCAGAAAGATGAGAAGTCACGATACCAATTCAGGCTAAATGGCTCTATTGTTTGTTGTAGAGCATGGTATGAGCTACATGGAATACCAAAGACATCATTTTATCGATACAAGGAGAACTTTGAAAATGGTGTGCGCCAATATGTACATGGGAACACATGTACATTGAGAAGGGGACTTCAACATACTAGTTTAGCAAGAGCACTACTAAATGAGTTTGTGGAAAACAACTCTGAGAAGATGCCACATAGAAGTAGAACACTGCTAGATGGCTCAAGAGAGACTCAATTGGTGATTCCATCAACATACAAACAAGTGGATATTTTATGTGAAATCAACACGACACTTGACCAAATGGGCTATGAGAAGAAGCTATCCCAATCTTCTTTTGGTAGAATTTGGAACAAAGAGTACCCACATGTCACTTTAACAAAAACGAGTGAGTTCTCTAAGTGCAATATTTGTAGCTCAATCAAGGGAAGGTTAGAAGCTAAACCTTCTCTTGAAGAGAGAGCTCTTCTCTTGAGGGAGAGAGAAGTTCACATGGCACAACAAAAGAGTTGCAGAAGCCTATATTATGCATGGCGCACGTATTCAGAAACTCAACCACAAAAATATGTATGCATAATCCATGATAAGATGGATCAAAAGAAGACTGCCATTCCTAGATTACGCATTGTTCCCAAGGGTGTGGATTCAGGATATAATCTGCAGGTGGCATTGATTGGCATGATCACTCATGGACATGGAGAAGTTCATTACGGACACTTTGTCTTGAATGGTTTGTGGCCAGCTGATCCAAATCTTACAATTGGCTCAATTGCTAATTGTTTACATAACCTCGAGAGGATAGATAAGAATTCTCTTGGTGATCTAGTAACAAATGGACTTCCAAGGAGCAATATTTCACTACTACATGCTTTGAACTCAAGGGATGCTTTGGACTACCATAACTTGAGTGATGGAAAAGAGCCCATTGTGCAGTCGTCAGAAATTGCAGAAGAGGAATTGGGGTCAACATTTCGCAGATTGCCAGAGAACTTGTTGCTACAATTGGATAATTGTGAAGGGGAAAACAAAAATCGATACTTATTTGCCTATTTGTCAATGCTTGTTGCAAGGGGTGTTTTCAAAACCATCCAGCTGGGATTTTTAATGGTTGGGCATACACATGAGGACATAGACGCCATGTTTAGTAGGTTTTCAGAGAAGTTGAGAGTTACACAAACCTATACTTTGCCACATTTGATGGATACATTAAGAAACAGCTCATCTTCATCTCCAGCTCCATTTTTTCTCACAAAGATCCCCGATTTCAAGCAATATTGTGATGGCTATCTTTGTGATGGACAAGACATACTTGTTGGACATTCCAAACCGCTTCAGTTCAGGTTCTTTATGCAGGATGAGACACCAATGATGCAATATAAGGCACATGTAGGTGTATCAAGTTGGAGTGGAAGTATTCGCCTTTGGAAAACAGACATAGAAGGCAAGCCAATGTTACCACATGGAGATCCACCTCTAGTACAAATGGCGGAGTATGTCAAGGCCCACGAAGAAGTCATTTTGGGGCTAAAGAACTATATAAAATTTTGGAAAAATTTAGGGAATGGTTCAAGTATTCCGCGATATTATAGACCCGTGATAGATTATTGGAGTAAGGTAATTGAAGAGATTGGAAAAGCAATCATATCAGAGGGAGTCTTGTATGAAATGTTTTGGCCAAAAACTCAAGAATATTCTCACCTACAAAGCACTACAATGAATTTGCAACAAGGAGCAGAAAGATTCCTAGGCCTTGAAGAGTTGAACGATCATTTTTGTGGGCCTCAACGAGATAGGCCAAGGGAAGAGTTTGACCCTATGTCTGATGTGCACCAAGGTGACTTTCTTATGCTTGTTCCGAGTGACACAGAAATCTATCCAGTGTGGCTTGCAATGGCTTTATTTGACATTGATAATGAGCCTACATCACCAAACTACAGAAAACTCTTGATTCAATATTGGGCACCTTGCTCGAGAAAAAGTGGGATGACAGATACTCAAGCTTACAGTAATTGTTGGAAGGGTTATTGGGCTGTCAACTATAAGGACCCACAAGTGTGGGAAACTATAGATGCAATCGTTTGGTTCTGGAGACCCAACAAACAAGGACCATTTTCTAGAATAAAGATTCCAGAAAGACATGCTCTAAAAGCCAAAGAAGGCCTCACTCGTGCACATCAGCCACACTTGGATCAAAGTTCAGATATGGTATCAAATGTGGAGTAGAATTATGTGGAGCTTCTATTGTGACTATACTAGTCAATTTGTAAACAAAATCTTTTTTGTATCTTCCTTTGTTTTATGTAATTTATAGTTATTATTCAAATCCATGTGTTGTACATCCTCTTGACTTTTGGTGTTTATCAACACCACAATCCTATGAGATTTTCACTTTATTTACTAGCCACACACCTCAATTTTTTCCACTTTAAGTGGAAAATTCCCAAATTACATGAATTCGATCGATTTGGAGATTCCCATAATGTGAGATTTTTACCAAAATACCTAATATGGTCTTAAGAGTCTTAGCATAGCCTGGATGTCCGGATGTAGGGCTATCATGTGCTTCATACAGAATAGTCTTCTTTAGAGCTGGGTGTCTAGGTACACAGAGTCTATGTCTGTAGTAAATACATCCTTCCATAAGAGAATAATCTTTAGCTTCAGGTATCTTATTCTGCTCGACTAGAGATACTATACATTGGTACTCTGGATCCACCAAAGATGCTTCTTTGATTCTATCCCAGATAGGGTTATTTAGAATAGAGATAGCTCCGAGAAAGGATTTTCGGCTAAGACCATCTGCAACTGCATTTTCCTTTCCTGGTCTATACTTTATGTCAAGATCATATTCTTGTAACATCTCTATCCATCGTCGTTGTAGCATATTGAGAATAGGTTGAGTAAAATCCATTTTAATCTCTTGTGGTCTGTAACCAGTTGAAACTTGTGCCCAAGAAGATAATGTCTCCATAACTTCAACGCATGAATAACTGCTAAAAGTTCCAAATCATGAGTAGGATAATTCTTCTCATGATCTCTCAACTTTCGCGAAGTATATGCCACTGGTCTTTCTTCTTGAGTAAGAACTCCGCCTAGAGAAAATTTGCTAGCGTCGGTCGCTACTTCAAATTCCTTGCTGAAATCTGGAAGCTTTAAAATAGGAGCCGAGACCAAGAACTCTTTTAGCTTAGCAAAGCTAGACTCGTGCTCGGTCTTCCATTCAATCCTCATTCCTTTCTTCAGGAGTTCCGTCAAAGGTGCAGCAATACGTGCATAGTCCTTGACAAAAATCCTGTAGCATCCCGTTATTCCAAGAAATCCTCTTACTTCGCTGACAGTGGATGGTTGAGGCCAATCAATGATGTCCTTGACCTTGTCTGGGTCCACTGAAATCCCCTCAGCTGATATGACAAATCCAAGATAGTTGACTTTTGGTGAGCAAAAAGTGCACTTGCTCTCTTTAGCGTAAAGTTGGTGTTTTCGAAGAAGATCAAGTGCTTTGCGAACATGTTCTTCATGATCTGCCTCGTTCTTAGAGTAGATCAGAATGTCGTCAAAGAAAACCAAGACAAAATCATCCAGGTAAGGTCTGAAAATATCCTGCATAAGTCGATTGAAGCTTGCAGGAGCATTTGTTAGACCAAAAGACATTACTGTGAATTCGTAGTGCCCATACCTAGTATTGCAAGCTGTCTTTGGAATATCTGATTCCTTGATCCTGATTTGGTAATATCCTGACCTTAGATTAATCTTTGTAAATATTTTGGCGCCGTGGAGCCTGTCCAAGAGTTCGTCAAACCTTGGAATTGGATACTTGTTCTTGATAGTTACCTGGTTCAGTCCCCGGTAGTCTATGCATAGCCTTAAGGTCTCGTCCTTCTTTTTCTGAAAAAGAAGTGGAGCACCCCAAGGAGAAGTACTGGGTCTAATGAATCCTTGCTCAATGAGTTGCCTAAGCTGTTCTTTGAGTTCGATGGCCTCTAGAAGTGACATTTTATAGGGTATTTTTGAGATAGGTTCACATCCAGGAATAGTCTCAATCTCATGATCTACCTCTCTGTGTGGCGGAAGATTCGTAAGGTCTTCTGGGAACACATCGTCATATTCCCTCAACCAGTTTGGTCGAAGTGAGGTATCTGATTGGTCCACCTTGTTGAGTTTAACTGCATATATTTGCTGACCCTTCCTTAGTCCCTTTAAAATTCTGTTGGCCTTAACTAGAGTAGCCTTAGGTCTCCCATTTTCCCCCTGGATTAAGGCTTCATTACCCAAGTTATCTGTAAAAGTAAAGTTCCCTTGTGCACAATGTATGTGGGCCCTATTTTTCTTTAGCCAGTCCATCCCTAGTATCCCATCAAAGAATCCTAAGGGTAGGGTTCGAAATTGGGCAGAAGTTGGGTGTCCCCCTAAATCAAAGTCAATTTTGCCTGCATAGTGTTGAGATACTACCTCCTTGCCGTTTGCTAACTCGACAACTAGTTTGCTTGTTGGATACTTATCTAACTTTAGCTTCCTCATGCATCTGGGTGAAAGAAATGAAAGAGTACTACCACAATCTATAAGGAAGTTAACTTGTTCACCTCTGAGAGATCGTGGTGTATGAATGACTGCGTATTGCTCGCAACCATTGGGATTGTCAATTGCAGCATGTAGGGTTGCTCTCTCCACCGCTTTGTCACCCACAGTTGGTTGTACTACTGTGGCATTCACTCTAGCGGTAGCTCCACGCCCTCGCCCTCTGTTCTTCCTTTCTCCTCCTCCTCTTCCATCAGCTTGGCCACGCCCACGGGTATTCAAGGGTATGGCATTGGCGTTGGTTTCCTGAATGTTCCTGAGGCAATTGGATCTGTAATGTCCATGCTCGCCGCAACCATAGCATCGAACATCGGGGAACTCCATAGTTGTGGTGGTAGCCACAATAGGGCGCTGGTTATACGCTTGGTTGGCTGGTCTGTTATCCCAAGCAGTGGTCCTTGCCCTCTTTGCCCAATGATTCCTTCTGTTCTGATTCGCCTTTTGTACTTCGAGAGCTAGAGGTTTGGCCCTTAACAAGGCATCCTGTAGCGTCGTCGGTCTGAGAGCTTCCAGCTGAGTATTCAGGGGATCGACTAGTCCTTGACAGAACCTTGCCACCTATTGTTCCAAGGTCATCTTAGGAGCATATCTCCGAAGAGTGACAAACTTTGTATAGTATTCTTCGACATATGAATTCAGCTGCCGAAGTGAAAAGAATTCATTCATCCTCAAGGTTCTATAGGCAGGCAGTAAATAACGTCCCATTATTGCAGCTTTGATGTCTTCCCAGGACTAGGAAGATCCCTTAATATCCATGTCCCTGCAATGTTGCTTCCACCATATCTTGGCATCACCAGTCAAGCGGAACATCGCAAGCATGGTCTGATTTACGGGTTGGGTCCCCGCAGCTTCAAAGTAGTTGTCCATGGCTTCCATCCATACTTCTGCATCTCTTTCCACATTTGCCCCCTCGCCCTTAAATATCGGAGGTTGGGCTTGCTTAAGGAGGAGCTTCTTCTCTTGTGCTACCGAGTACAGAGCAACAGGCGGTGCCTACATGGGTTATACGAATTCTTGATACATTACTTGGATTTCAAAATAGACACAAGACTTTAAATAAAATTCAAGATTCTACTTTATCAAGAGACAGAGATTCAGAGACAAAAAGCACTTTATTGATGAAAATTTATTACAATTGAAACCCCTCAAGGTTTAGGATAACTGATGATCAGCTTATTACATGGCTTTATGGATTGCGTATAAAATATGCTTAGGAGATGGTATTCACATGATGCACTACTTCATTCGTGTAATAGTTCCTATACTCATTCTTGAGTGGATAATAAACTAGGATATCAAGCCGGAGTTTCACTTTCAGTAATCCAAAGGTTTTGACTCGGTTTGCTGGGATCACGTTGGTGACCTTCTCCAAGAGCCAGTCGTTGATGGTTTGATTGGAGTTGTTTGAAACAGTCTGGTCCAATCGTGTAGGCACCAAGTAGAATATCTCTATTACTCTCAACTCTTCTCCCCAACGTATCTTCTTCAAGTCGGTAGCCAGGCATCCTAGCTTCTGAGCGTTGATATAGTAAACCCCTCCTGGAAATGTCCAATCAAGTTCCCATCCTCTATCAATGCGAGTGGAGTGTGGCGTATAAGCCTTCAACAGTATCTCCATGACATCTCGCCTGAACTGGTAAACCGGGGATCTTCGAGCTTGCTCATAAATAAGCTCAAACACTTGGAACTTTCGATATTCGAGCACGGGGTCTTCCTACAACACCAATGCAAGGAATTCGGATCAACTACCTATATACTTTCAGTTCCTTTTAAATGTTCAGACAATACGACTTTATTTCCGAGCCTAACCTAGGCTTAGCTCTGATACCAGGTGTGAGGTCCCCACCCAGTCATCTCAACAACGGATCTGATGGTAAACCTGGTGGCCACTAGATCTATAGCGGAAGCAAACAAAGTGGTCTGGGTTCATCTAGCGGACGATCTCTCATCACAAAGTGAATTGAGTTCAAGCCTACTAGCAAGGAGATCTAGCTCCACCTCGTAGGGGAAGCGTGATTTAACCTATGTAGAGATCCTAAGACCCACCTTCCAAGAGGAGAGAAACCTGGAGTGCCTTTTTCCCCATGTTTCAGAGGCACGTACTCTCGAGATTTCACCGCTCTAGGGGCAATGAGTATTACTAATATTGAAGTAAGCACAATGGGGACAGAGAGTCCTCGACCAATCGGGACCACCCATCTCGTAGGCATTGGCAACCTGAGCCAAGCCCCCACTTTCTACCCCCACACTCACACTTCCTTGTGTCACCTAATTACTACCACAAAGGTTGTTCAACATAAAGATTCCTTGTTTAATTCCTGAATCACATTGTTCGTTAATACAGCCCTTCAACCAGTATTGCAAACAACACCAAGACAGAATTCTAGTAAAAATTCTACTCAAACTTATTCATAAAAGTTCCAGTGTTCTGGAGGTACAACATCCCCCCTCCAGCGAGAGTTCACTCCTCCCGTTGTCGCCTAGCTGCCCATACAACTAGGTATGTCCACCGCATAGAAAGCACGTCATGGACACTCCCACCGCATAGAAAGCAAGACGTGGGTTCCCACCGCATAGAAAGCAAGTCGTGGGTATCCACCGCATAGAAAGCAAATCGTGGATTCAAGAGTCCTTAACGAGGAACTCTGCCCCCTCTGATCAATAGGGGGGTCAGGACTGATTCAACATTGGAAATAAAATGAACATGTCGAGCTAAATTTTCCCTAGCAGAAATTCTTTCCTAATTGCAACCAGCATACCCATCAATCATTTCCTTCCTACTTTAGAACTTAACGTACAATGAATTCAATGCCGAGGTTTTCGACGGATTTCTCCAACATGTTTGGGGATATTTTCATTCCTAACTAAACGTGTGCAATGTTAAATTAAACAACTTGAATGAAATTATGATCTACCTCTTCCATTTCTTCGTTGATGGCCCGTCAGATGGCCGGTATTTGTTCCTCCATGGGAGCTTTTCCCTTTCCGTTCACCTTGCTCGTTCCTGCCTCGTGGTCGTGGGCTCCACCAAAGCGAGTCCTCTTAACCGGGGCCATTTTAAACTCACTACTTCAAGTAATTAACTTGGAGAAAAGAGCTAATGTCTGTAAGCGTCATAACAAGCCAAATGATAGATTAGCAACATCAAACAATGCCTGCTACATGAGAGGTTTAGATTTTTCCATATAGCAATCATTATGGATGACACATAATCCTATGGGAACCGGCTCTAAAGATAATTACTCGGCTTACATGATTAAGAATAATAGGATTTCACTAATGGAATTACCAGAGAGATGAATTAAGTACGATTAATCTCTTTCCTAGCAATTAGAGGGTACAGAATCACCGCATGCATAGGTGTGAGAAAAAACACCTCTTAGAGACGTAATGACGGATTAATCTTACCTTAATTATATCTTAATGCATAACAGAGATGGATCTAAATCAGCTACAATATTAATGCGTGATAGAAAGAGTGATTCTCATCAATCTACACAATTACCAGCTTACCGATTAATTTCTATGCTACCTAGAGAGAGAAATTCTAATAATCGTGCACTAATCATTAATTAAGAGTGATGAATGGCTGATAATTCAGCTATAGGATGATGATTACATAATAGAATATGGTTAAGGAGAATTTAGAGAGTGATTATAGAGAATTACGACCAAGAATAAGCATAATAGACGAGAAATTTAGATGGTAATGAAAAGGATTTGCAGAAGCATTAATTAGACCGTGGTTACCGTGATTAAGGACGGATAATTCTCTCGATTCTCTAATCTAATCGAGCTTCTTGAGGCGAGAATTCGACAGCACCTCCCTCCTTGCTTCTCCTTCAAAGGTGTCTGTTCCGACAGCACCTTCTCAAAGTGTGTGTAGGTGTGTGTGTGTGTGTGCATTGTGTGTGTGTGAGCATATGTGTCTGTGTGTGCAGGCCTTTAAATAGGCTCCTACAGGCTGAAAATTGACCAGCCTTGCTATTAGCATCAGGAGGAGCACTCAGTTCACTGCATTGGCAAGTCTAGTTGCCTACTCACCAAGTGTCAGGTTGGCTAGTTTAACTGACTCTAAGACTTAGTTACTGACTTGGAAACTCTCCCAGGACTCCCACAAAGCAAGAGGGTGCCCCCTAGCTGCTAAAGCTGATCTAGAGTGGGTTGGAACCTGTTCCCACACAGTCTCGGGCCCCCGGTACCTCCCCAGACAATTTTTAGGAAAATTGGTTCTAGGCTAAAACGGGTCATACGAGTCGGATTTTGATGCCGAGAATTGCTATAGCAAGCTCTAACTAAGGCGTACTGGCCCGAGTACCTGCCATATTCAGCAGCCACCGGGGTCCGAAAATGCATTTTTTTGAAATTCAGGGTACGGGTGCAGTTTTTCGAGACGACCAGAACTGGACGGGTCGGGTGACCAAAAACTTACTATTTTTGGATTTTTTTTACAAAAATTATTTTAATTCACATTTCGGAGCACTAAAACATTCTAAACATCATGGCACTGACAGAATCTGGAAAACTGCTAAAAATAGTAACTTATTCCATTATATTCAGTTCATGGTACAAGGGTGCTCTTTTTGATCGGGGTCAGAGACCTTACAGATACTCAAATCAATAAAAATACATCCATTGTGCCATCACAAGTAGGATGAGAAGATACAACTCCTGCCAATGTGATGAAAGACATGCTTAAACACATGAACGATATGATGAAAACATGCAAAGAGTGCCAATGCAAGGCGCAGTGCATGGATAAAATCAAGGACAATCTGTGGGACAACAAACAGAATTAAAATGGTACGCTATTGAAAGAAAATGGACAAATCATGAGACAAATGAGTTCTATTAAAAGACTAAGTATGATGAAAATGTCCAGTATGTGCCAATGAGGCCACAAGGGCAACCCATGTATAGATACTCACCGAATATGACACACATGCAAAGATCACTGATGAATGTGGAGTGACCTCAACCAGTATTAGGTCAACAACCTCTGCTTCTAGGGAATACATCTATACCGATCAAGTACATGGCGTCTGAGGAACAAATTGAGGAACATGAACTAGTACCCATTACTCCATATCTTGAAACTATTTCAGTAACAATGGGGATAGAAGAAGAGTGGTATAACCAACCTACTCCAGTCCCTATCAAGTTGATGTGCCAAGCACCCATTGATACAACAATTGTTTATTTTAGTGCAAACCACGTGGAGAGACACCTATGGTCAAGCCAATGCCCAAACCAAAAAGTGAAAATTGTCACAAAACTGTGGAGTGGATGACCATTAAAAAAATAATTGTCTTGAACCGGATAAGAATGTGAGACCTATAGAGACGTTGTGGAGCGTGCGAAAGAAAGGGTGGACATTTTTCTAAGGACTATCCTAGGAATCTGGCAAACAAAGAGAAAACTTCCTTAAACATAGTTCAAGTGGTGTCGAGTAGTTTGTCATAAGAGAAAGTGATAATTCCAATTCAAGTGGTGATCACTAGAGCAAAAACATAGAAAAACAAACAGAAAAACGTGAATGGATTGAATAAATACAACAATTTCTCCAAAAAATCTCGGAAAGAACAACGCAAAAGATACGAATTTAATAGAAAAAAATAGCAAAATAAAATCAAGGGTAAGATATGAAAGGAGACAGAAGAAAAAAATAGACTCCTTCAGCAGACTTTAAGGAACCCAAACCAAAATTGGCTGGATCTGCTCAGGTTGACAGAATTTATGATCCAATCAATGTAGCTATGCAAGCTTTTTGAGCTGGACTAAAAGCCGTGAAAACATTGAAAAACCAATGGAAAACTATCCAACATCTGAAATGGAAGCAGCCAAATTAAAAGCTTACAAAAACTTGTGAAAATCACATAAGCCCTAATGGAAAAATAGAATCAGCATGTAGATATAGGAGAACCAAAAGAAGAGGAGACCAAAGTCCTACAAGAAAAATCTTCAAAAAAGGAAATGTCAAAAAATTGGGAAAACATGGAAGTACAACCACCTAAACTAGAAGTTCCTGATAGTGAAGAAGGATGGGATGGGGTTCTGATAGTTGAAGAGGATTGGCCAAAATAGCTTTCGAAACGAGTTAGGGAAGCGAAAGATGGGAGCTGGACTCTAAAATAAGCACCAATAGAATAAGTGAAACTAGATGAACAATTGTTGTATGGAGATTGGGGATCAAAACAGTCAGACTCTACAAAAGCTAAAACCTTGGGAGCACTACCATCTTACTTAGGCGAGAATGAAGAGAAATAAATCGTTTGCAAAACAACAAATTTGGAAAGGCCAAGATAGACTTTGTATGTGGATAATTTATAATCCATTATGTTGACACCAATTTAGTGCACAATCGATCATTAATCAACTCTTTGGCAAAACCTGTACCATCATGTATGTCTCAATGATGTAACAAATATGGCTATTTTAGACAATGGAGCAAGCATAGCCATAAAAACCAAAGTTGTTTGGGAAGCTTAGGGAAAGTCATTTTTTAGACAAACAGAAATGAAACTGCAATTGAAATATGGAAAGATAGAGAAACCAATGGGCCTACTAGAAAATGTGATAGTCACCTCCTCGCGATTGACTACTAGCACACTTTTTCCATTGTAGAATTTGGAAAGAAACTCAATTACAAAATCATCTTGGGAAGATTGTTCATGAGAAAAATACAACTAATCCAAGATTAGGGCAACAATTATCTCTACTTGAAACAAGTAGGGGCAATCACTCGAGTGAGCTTGAAAGACCATTCTTAGAAAGATTTCACGAGGACACCAATACAGGAATGGACTCAAAAATTGAACCTCCATCATGGGTATATAAGAAAACACTCCAATTTGGATGTGTGGTGCTTCTCAGTCGGGAATCTCACAAAAGGAAGACTCTGTTCTGGAGAAAGATCTAAAGGATGCAGAGTACATACCAGAACCATTCCCTAAACATTTGTTTGAACTCAAATTCTGGCCACTCATGGATGTATGTATTAATGAATCTATACCTACACATTTTTTTGATGAAAAGGGTTATGATATAGTCCCCATCCAAATGCTATCTATTGAGATGATCAAGGAGAAACATGTTTTCTCTGATCACTATTACGATGCTACACACGAGTGGGTAGAAGAACCAATTAAAACAAAGGGATCAAACTCTGAGAACGAGAAGGTAAGAGCCAAGCTTCTATTCAAAGGCGGAGAAGATATATTTTTTGAGTTTTCAAACCAATACCAAAGAAGCCAACAAAGATACCGGGAAAAATGAGACCATAACTTAAAAGACAAAACTACAACATGACCATTGGAAACCAAGACTCAATTCTTGATGAAAGTGAATGCAGCGGACTCCTTCCCGGGGCTCCTGGCCGTGGGAGGTGTGAGAGAGTGAGATCAACAGGCATTGAAATCTCTGAAAATTATCATCATCAACATTAATTTGAGTAGTGCCTTAAGTACAACTTAAGCATTAGCCAAGGGGGCTGCTAACACCGACATCATTTGAATAAACGAAAAACGAGGAGTTTAAGCACCTTTTTAGATTGTGCGAGCCATTAACAGCTTCATGACTTCTCAACATGATTAATACAATTTAAGCTAATGACGGTGATGGAGTTCCCCTCTATGTCGCTTTTCTTGCATCAATTTATCTCAAGAAAGCTCTCTCCTCTGTGTGTAGCTTCTCTCTTTTCTTTAATGTCCCTTAAGAGATTTGCAAAACTCTCTCCTCTGACTGTGGTCAAGAGCTCTCTAAACTCCCTCTGTCTTTGTGTCCCCTTGTTGGAAAGAATTTGGACTCTGTCCGTCTTTATCTCTAGTTTATTCTACCATGATTTCCAACAATAATCAAGTCCTATGCAGGGCCAAAAAAGGCCAAACAAGTTGACCTTGACGAGCCTGGAAAAGAGCCAGAAACAAAATACATAGCCAAGGATCTATTTCAAGAAGAAGAGGAGATTCTCACAAGAACGTTAAAAGAATACAGGGATGTTTTGGAATGGTCTTATAAAAATCTCAAAGGGGTGGATCTTTTCATATGCCAGCATACTATCCTTATGAGAGATGACACTAAGCCAAGTAGACAAAGACCATACACCTATAATGAGACCTTTTCCAAGAAACTCAAGGAAGAGATACAGAAACTCAACGAGTCTGATTTTATCTATGAACTAGAACACACTGCATGGGTATCACCAATTGTAGTGGTGCCTAAAAAGAATAGAAAACTTAGAGTGTGTATAAATCTAAAAAGGGTGAACTCCGCCACCATACGTGATAACTATCCTCTTTTTATCACCGATCATGTGCTAGAACAAGTAGCTTGTAGGGAATCCTATAGCTTTTTGGATGGCTTCTCTAGATACAGTCAGTTGACTATTGATCGCCTGAAGTTGGAGCCAGTCAAGGACTATGTGCTGTGATACCTACCACACATCGGAATGGAGAAACCCACCATTGTGTTCAGGGCCTCAATGCCTCTAGCTGCAAGAAAGAGGACGTGGACTCAAAAGCTGGTCTCCTCCAAGTCAAGAGAAGAGTCACCCAGAAACCAAGTCAAGTTGCAGTCAAAGAAGTCCCAGCATCTGCCAATGTCGAAACTAGTCAGACCTCTAGGGACTGCTGCAAAGGGAGAAGTGTGCACCAAAAAAGGCGGCCTCAAGTGGGGTTGTCACTCTCAAGACACACAGCTCGTAGCAAAAGCACTACCAAGAGAATACCTTGCGGAAGAAGCGTGTTGAGTACCCTGTGTTTGAGGAGGAGTGGAAGAAGGGTGGGGAGGTGAGGCTGTGGGCCCCATTGGGGAGAGAGGAGGGGCGAGAGGAAAAGGTGGAGGGGGGGGAGGAGGTGGGGGAGGCAGAGCGGCAGCGTCTGAGGGAGGAGGAGGTGGTGATGGAGGAGCTGAAGTGGATGGGGCCTCCTCAGGCACGTCCTGTTGAAGGGGGTCAAAACGATCCCCAATCAGAACCCACTGCTGCTGAGCTGCAAAAGGTCAGCCACCAGGAGGAGCAGTGGGGCGAGCCCTCCCCTGTTGGTGGCATCCAAGAACCTGCTACCAATTGTCAGGTGTGTGATCATTGGTCTCTGTCGATGTACTAGCATGTGCCTCCTATGTATCTGGTTGATTGGGAGGCTGCACATGCGTTGTGGGTTGAGGTCTCTTGTGAGGATAGGGCTTTGCCAAATGGCCCATCTGTCTACAAATGAAACACTGGTTTGGGAGACCCGAATACTCCACACTCTATTATCCATCTCCCACTCACCCTAGGCAACAGTCATTGGCAAGGGAGTGTGTGTCACGAACAAGAACCCGTAGAGTAGGTAAACATGCGACCTTGGTCACAACCGATATTGCAGTGCGTGGAGACTCAAGGAATGTCCCGAACATGGAACCAATCCTAGGTAGGAGGGGGAGGTACTCTCGTCTCAAGCCTCGGAAACAAATCAAAATCAGCAAGTCTGCCTCCTCCTCAAGCACATCTATGGTAGGGTCAAAACCATGATTCCAATGTTGAAAGTAAGCTTGAGCTGCTGAGATGTTGAGTGGGATCATTGAAATCACCTTGGACGTCATATCTGTAGACTTGACCTCTACCTAGTAGTACCCTCTCTAGAGGATTTGGACATTGGTGATCTTGCCCACATCGGAGAGAAGACGGACCTGTAGTAAATCCCAAAAATCGCCTCGACTGAGCTGAGTGCCAATGACCTTACAGATGACAAAAGTGGCTTGCAAGAACACCACTTCATCCATCAAGCTCGTTTGCTCTGCTGACAAAAGAGCAATTCGAAGGGTCGGCTCCATGGTGGCGAACGAGGGGGGCTTTGGTGGAGTCCCTTTGAGGTGGAGCAGACGCCGCTATTTTGTGTCTACTAGCTGAGTCGAGGAAGAGGAAAGTGACGTAAAGCGCCCAGAAGGTTGCAAGGACAGAATCTTACGAGCTAAGAAAAGGGGTTGTGTGTGTGTGGGGGGGGGGGAATGCCAGGGGCAGGTGGGCGGGGGCTGAGATGCAGAGGGTGGATGTAGGAGAGAACATGAGGGGTAGGCGGGCGGGCAATGGGATAGGGTGGGTGCGCTAGGCTATGGCTGCACGCTAGCAGGCAATGAACAGTGCAGGGTGGGGCAGCGCAAGGGAGAGAAGGGGGCGAGAGAGCAATGGTGAGGGAGAGAGGGGGGGGTGCAGGAGTGTGCAGCACAGGGAATGGGGCAAAGGCAACAACATCGAGCTCATGTCAAGGACTTGATCCTCATTTGTTAGCTTGCTTTCATGTATAAACATATTGTGGTTCAAATCCAATCCAAAGTAGCAAAGGAAGATGGAGTAAATATGTTTGCAGGCTATATACATCTTGCCTTGTGCCACTCGCTCTACAAAGTCTCTACATGTACACATTGGGATGGCATGTGATATGAACTTCATACCTTTCACCCCTGACTTGTGAACTTGATATTTCCACCATGAATTTCTCATGCATGTTTGTCTTAACAACATTATGTTGCAGAATGCGAGCTTCCATTGTCACTGCTGATTCAATTATCTCGAAGGCTTCAATTGATGCTCGTGGATGATAACAAACATTTTTGGTTTCCTTAATTGAAATATTCTTTACTATGAAGTCTCTTGACTCAAAATCTTGCAACTCAAGAGCAGTCACAGTTGTTTCCTTTTCCACTGGCCATGTGCTAGGTACTCTACCCAAGAATTGAGTGATTGTGTTACAGATCTACCATGTGTGATCCACACTATCATTATAGAACCACATGAACTATGCCTTTGAACCACAACCATGAGCAGTATCAGCCCCTCTTTCCCAAGTTTGATTGTCCCAAAAGGGTGGTTCAACAACACCTACAATCGTGATCTTGCATTTAAGATACCAACCACCCTTGACATTAAACCCTACTTCCCTTTGGTAGATGGAAAATTTCTCACATTGTATTATAAATGTTTGTCTCCTCAGCAACCTGTTAAGAAACAGGATGTAGCTAAGTAGACAATTGAGTAGATTACTTAATGAAGAGAGATAAATTTCACACACAAGGGATTATAGTGTAGAGAGAGAGAGAGAACATGATGTACGTGGTTCACCCAATGTGGGCTATGTCCACTGTAAAGCATCCACACAATGGCTTTAGCACTTCAAACAAGAAGTAGGTTACAAAGGGATTATACCCTTAATAGAGCTCCCACGTTGCTTCACTCTCACCACCTAACACCCACCTTATTGCATCAACTTATAAATGGACAACAATGCTTCACCTCTTCAATCCGTTTTTTGTGTGTAGAAAAGGTCTCCTTTTATAGGCCAAAAGGGCTTCTCTCTCTCATGAGAGGTAGATATATGTAGCTGCCCTTGTGTATAAGTCTGAGTTGAATTCTCCCATGCGCCCATGTGTAGCCGCCTTTGAGAAGACAAGTCCAATTTGAAATCGGCCACCGATCATTGGTTTCCGGCCATCAGCCACCTGCCATTGAATACCGACCACCGGTCAATTGGCCAACCAACCGATTGATTTCTGTCCACTTTTCGATCGCCGTTCGATCATAATATTCTAGCAAAAAGGGATATTCCGATGAGTACTTTTTCTTCATGCACGATGGCTTCTCCTCATAATGGGGCCTTACAAATGTGTGTTTTTAATACAGAAAACTACAAGGGGTAAATCACGCTCCACACTTAACACAACCAGTCGACCCTTGTGTTCTTTGCCTACTTGATCGGCCACCCTAGAAGTTGCCTGAGATTGGTTGTAAAAATTTTGGTTTTTTGGCGAGGGATTTTCTTCATACACGATGGCTTCTTCTCATAACGAGGGCCTTACAAATTTGTGTTTTAAATACAAAAAATCACAAGGTGTAAATGAAGCTCCATACCTAACAATCTCCCACTTGGAGACCGATCTTCAAACCAAACATGTGACTTCTTTCCATCCTAGCCTCTTATCCTTGAATGCCGATTGAAGATGAGAAAAAGCTCAACTTATCCTTGTTGACTACCTTTGTAAACATATCTGCAAGATTTTCACTTGTATGCACCTTTTCTAGCTTTAGTTGTTCTTCTTCTACCAGAAGAGTTCATATGAAGTGATACCTCACCTCATGTTCTTTGTCCTTGAGTGAAAGGTTGAGTTCTTTGCAATATGGATAGCGCTTTGGCTATCACTACACAAGACATAATTGTCTTGTTTGAATCCAAGCTCTTCTAAGAATTTGTGAAGCCACAAAACTTCTTTTCTTGCCTCTGTCATTGCTACATACTCTTCTTCTTTGGTAGAAAGTGAGACCACGTTATACAACTTTGAAGCCCAGCTTATTGTTGTGCCTTCAAACATGAAGACATAGCAAATAGTGTTCCTTCAAATATTTTTATCACCTACCATATCTGCATCAGCATAACCTTGCAAGAAAATATCAAGGCCTCCAAAATACAAAGCATTTTTTGTTGTCCCTTTTAGATACCTAAGTATCCACTTCACAACTTGCCACTATTCTTTACTTAGACCTTGTGTAGACAAGTCCGAGTTGAATTCTCCCATGCACCCATGTGTGGCCGCCCTTGAGAAGACAAGTCCAATTTGAATTGGCCACCAGCCATTGACTTCTGGCCAACCGACGACCATTTTCCATCAAGTAGTCATATTAAAAAGATTAGCTCCCTATTCATGATTTTTCTTACAATAGTGCTAAGCATGTGACGACTGGTTTTAATCCTTTCATTCTTATGTATAGTTTTTGACCTATGTCATCACTTATAGTGGGTTGGCGAGTGAGAAGATTCAGTGGGTCAAGGGTTCTCTCCAAGACCACATGGAAATACTGAGACTAGCTCATCAAAATGTTCAACATTAAGCATAGGATCCGTATAAAAGTTATGCTAAAAAAAAACATTGGCAAGTTACCTTCATGTGGTGGGAAGGGGTATTTTTACATGTTCCAAAGCATTCAAAAAGTATAAAGATTGGGCCAACACCTACATTATCTCCGAGGTATTGTGAGCCTTTGAAGGTACTCAAGTGAGTTGGTGATATGGCCACAACAAACTCTCATTACGTGCACACTCTTGCATTCATCTAGCATTTCATTTAAGTCGTTCATGTAAACTTTTGTATAAAGATGTCAATGTTATTGACCAAAAAAATTTGGCTAGCTTCATTTAACTTCCAACTCAGCCACATGAGCGTGAGCGTATTCTTGATTATCATGATCTGAGTAGTGTCATCATGGATACCAACAAGCATGAGTCAAGTGAAAAGACAGACATGAGAAAGGTGCCACTTGGGAGAACATTAGCGTTCTAAAGAAGAAGTTTCTTACTTTTTCTTTTTAGGACAAAAATGCTTCTCCAAGGGGGACTAAATTAATGTCAGACCAAGGGCGAGAGAACACAGGCTGATCTGAATGCATCTCGAGTACCTATAAAGGACAAAGGTTGGGTGGAGAGTAGGCATTCAGACACCTTGTAGTCCCTCAACCCCTCCCATATAGAAGGATCCAGGGGTCCTTATTCTTAACCTGAATGGAGTGTTGGTATCACAGGGAGATAAGGCGATCCCACCACACACAGAGAGGATAAAAAAGGTGATGTATGAACATGGCTAGTGTGTTTTAAATCAAAGATTTCATTAACATGATCACAAACACATGAACATGTTAACAACATTGAGTGATCTCTTTTTAAATCATGTGATCACATTAAATGTTCATGTGACCTTCCTATTAACTTACAAAAACCACCCAAACTGGTAGTCCCATCAGACGTTTCCAAGAGTCTTGACAGGAGTGCTGGTGGGTTATCATGTTATCATTGATCGGCTTAAATGGATAATAACACATGGTAATCACAAAAACTTTTCATGTGATCACCTGATTATTAAATCTGTAGTGATTTTATCTATCATGGAGCCCTTCAGGTCTTGCTATGATGCTTGGATCATTTCATGGTATATATATGGAGCTGTGTGCAACCCTTCAATGTCTCCAGCCTACTTTTTGTGACATTTACTTAGTGTTCCAAGATATTAGCTAGGCCGCCTTTATCTCAGTCCCAATGCAAAATGTGGGAAGTTGATTTAGTCTTACCTAGGAAACAAGCCTCACAAGCCTCAAGTATCAAGTCTCTAGCATAAAATCTAGCCAGTGAGTCTCTGTATGCATTCATGCAAGTGAATCTGTAGGGACGTGCATCATTTCATCAATTGAGTGGTGGTTGGCATGCCACGTGAGAAGCTCCACCATGGACCTACTTTTAAATATGTGTTGGATCCAAGGAATAAGTGGAAAACGCCTCAATACCTTACAAGCAGTAGAGACCTCAATCATGTCGACATTTTAGTGTGGCTTCTGGCAAATTATTCACATCTTGAATGAACAATTAAAAAAGGACTTGACAAAGGAAAATATAAGTGTATAAATATCTTTCAGTAAATATTTATACAAATTAAAGTGTTTTTTAATGATGTATGCTACATCTAAAGTAAAACACTACTATAATTGAAGCAAATCATATTCTGCATAGAGTTTTCAAACCATACTTTGCATAAAGTGGTTTAATAGAAAGAGAATCCAAAGAGAAGAGAGGTCAAAATTCTTAACTACACCCATAGAAGAGGACCTCCCATGTAAAATAGTGACAAGGTAGCCTGCGTTGCCAATGAGAGGCTCACTAGTGGACCTTGCTATTTTGACGTATTTAAGGTCAAGGGGCCAATTATGGGTCATGCCCCTTTTCAAGGCTTGTCCTCACCCCAATGAAAAGGATACTTGGAGCACTAGTAGATGTACAAGCCGGTATGAGAAAGTAGCTATCTCATTAGCTCACAAAGAGTTGAGGACCGTTAGATTGTGAGATCGAGTGCTCTCGTGGTATTGTACTATTTTTTCCCTGGACTGTGTCCGCGTTTTGGCTCTTTGTTTTGTTGAACTAATTATCAAAATCATCCCGTGCAACTAACGGGATCTCCATCGAAAGACAAGACACTTCTTTTGCATGATGCCGACCTCTTGAGTTCCCATTTGATCTATTCTATGCCTCGAACGATAAAGCACAACCTTTGATTGAGCTTGCCCGATCTCAATGTCCTTAATATGGGACATTTACTGAGAATTTACCCTAAGACTATTCGTTTATTAGCCATGGATCCAACTATATAAAATTGCTCCCAAGATTTTAGTCCACATAACATGGTCACTTACCCATTAAAACCATGTCCACATAACAAATCACCATTGCAACGCCAACA
Organism: Adiantum capillus-veneris; assembly: GCF_014529385.1. Lineage (NCBI taxonomy): Eukaryota > Viridiplantae > Streptophyta > Polypodiopsida > Polypodiales > Pteridaceae > Adiantum > Adiantum capillus-veneris. Next base: position 49,973,055 of record NC_140948.1, on the reverse strand, counting down.
TTTGCATTTGGAAATTCCGCTTGGTGCAAACTACAGATTAGAATTCAAGCCTTTTTGTCACATGCATTGAAGGCACAAACCTTAGACTAGTTAATTTAAGGCTATTTAATTTGCTAAGCTACACACTTTGTCTGGATAGCATATTTACTTTGCTATGGGACATCCAATTTTGTCCGGACAACCCTGGCCATGTTTGGAAGGCAAGTCCATGAGCAACGGGCTCATGCTGTGTGTGTGTGTGTGTGTGTGTGTGTGTGTGTGAGAGAGAGAGAGAGAGAGAGAGAGAGAGAGAGAGTCACAAACCCACACACACACACACAGGTCTAGGTCTCTCGTATATCTTTTGCATCGACTCCAATATATTGAGCGCAAGTATATTGAGTGTTCAATCATAATACACCAGTAATTTCACAAAGAAGTTTTGGAAAAATTCTCACAATAATTCCCACATTGCGACTTACCTCAACATCATGAGCTTATGTGCGGGAGGCACCGCATACCTAGCTAGGTCTGGGGTGCCTCCCTCACAGAAGCTCATGATGTTATGCATTGTATCAAAAACACTGAAAAAGACTCCATTTTCCGACATGAGAAAAATTCTAAATCTTCTTTTGTAATATATACAGTATGCGCGCAGAGTAAGGGCGAGCTTCCTTTATCATCTAGTCAGCTATAAAAGTAAGGACCCTCTAAAGAGCCAAAGATTTCTTCAAACGACAGACTGTACATGTAATTATCACCATTGTTGTTGAAAATCTCTTGATACTCTGAGCTACAAATATATGCAGCCAGCTTCATTCTTTTTGCAGGTGCAACTGCGACCTCCGGCATCCTCTCGACGTTATCATCAAAATCGCCTTCCACCTCTTGTGTAATGGGTAATGACATTCCTATTCTACAATTAAGCCAATCCAAGTTTGATAATTTGTCATAACCCTGATCATCATGATGGGAATTCTCAACTCCATCAATAACTGTTGCATTAGTGCTGCAATCTTCTTCAATGCCCCGTCGTTTCTGATGAAGACTTTTGAAATCAATATCTGATATATTGGTGCCTAATTCCTTGTTTGTGATGATTGAATTACAATGGGTACCGCGATTATAGACGTTGTCACTAGGTTGATGCTGATCGTTGGTGAGTTTGACAGAGCTAATCTCCCTCAAGCCTGTGAGCTCTTGGACAGTAGTGCGGAAGTTCGAGGGGTCGGTATGCACCACCATGGGAGGGCAGACATGCACCACTCTCACTGTAGGAACTATATATTGCTGCATTAATGCTCTTTTCACCATAACGATGAACTCTATAGACGAGTGAAGGACATGTAGAGGAAGAAGAAGCTGTGTAGCATGTAAGAAAGGAATGGAGAAAAGCAAAAAACTAATTAGCAGCAAAGCAACTAGTTGCATGGACAGAGCACTTATACATACATATGCGGTAGAGAGAGGAGATAGATTATATAAAACTCTATAAATTAAGTCGCTAGCTTCCACCCATGATAAATATCTCTCTCCCTGTGTGTGTGTGTGTGTGTTTGTGATCTTGTTTCATTAAGTCTATGAGACTCAAAGTCTAGCTGCACGTGATCGGTGAAACTGAGATTAAGTCAAGTTGTGACCAACCAAAGCGCAACACACGCGCACACGCAGAAGACTTTGCTGCTCGACGTCAATATTTATTTAGCGACGCTGATGGGTTGGATCCCGAGTCCCGACCTTTCAAGCTCTTAAAGCAATATGCATATGCTCAATCGCCCACTTGAGTGACAATACAATCCATGTGCAAAATGTCTAGGGCTAGGCCACTTGCACGTTGAAACTTGGAGAGAGAGAGAGAGGATTGTCATCTCTGAAGCACTCATGACTAATGTAACATCTTGCATACAACACTATCCTAATTAAGGTCTTCAAGCCTTATCCTCAAATTTATACCACATCATGTAGCTTGCATCTATATCATTATTTATCGATTGGATGCCTTATTAGGACATCTCTTGCTGCACTAGACAAATTTCTTGCATGAGATATAGCTCTCTACACCAATTGAAAAGTGAAAAGAAGGCATTCTCAATGTTGGGAACACATATATGAAGCCGGCCTAATAGGGCATGGAACTTTTGGGAGCAATAATAAACCATTGGTTAATGCTTGTTGATTATTGCCCACATGGCTAGTTACTTTTGGCAAACTTCCTTTCTTCCTAGCTCATGTAAGAGGAGCATTTAATTATGCATCATCTTATATAAGTCGATGTTACATATACTTGACACATTTTCCATGTGGCATCCTTCGTGCCCTAATTGACCTACAATTTTTCTATTACAGATGGATCATGCACTCATCAAGTATCCTTTTAGCTCAATAACATTCCTAATATATGAATCTAACTCTAGTGGTGGTGATTTGACGATGGGTGGGAGGGGGTAGTAGGCTATAGTGCATGATTACTTAGCTCCAATATTTTTTTCATACATTTTCAATATAAGAGGTTGTGAAATACTCATTGGAGGCATTCAAAAATAGAGCAATGCTTTCTAAACATAGCATGCATAATCAGGACATTTGGTCTTTGAATTTAATAAAACAATTCTTATACTTAGAGTGTAGAAGAATCTACAGATGGCACCAAAATGCTTTGCCTTGTGCAGTACCAAAGTCAACCTTGCCACTATACTTGACCTTCTAATAGCATCCATGCATGTCTGGCATACGAGCACATCAATGTCCTTGTCCTCTATAGTTGGAGAGACATGCTCCAAAACAGGCGAGTCTCTCTCCCCTCCACCACCAAAACAAGCATCCCAATAAGAGCCCCCTTTGCTCCAACTCTCACGACGCTCTCTATCCTGATACGAATACTGTCGTGTGCTACTAGAAGACGTTCACCGACCACCTGTGGACTATCAACGAGGCTCGTGCAAAGCAAGAGTCAAACGAAATGGTGTGGGGCCATGTGATACAAGGGGTATGGGTCCTGCGATGAAAGGGGGGGGGGGGGGGGGGGGGGTGTCTGTAAGAAGGGAGCGTAGAAGGAGGTGTCGTCGATGGGATGGTGTGGATGTATGGAGTCACTCTCTGGCTTCCCCATGGTGTGGTCTATTGTGAAAGACCATAGGACGCAAGCTGCTGTGAAGTATCGTGGCTAACCAATTTTTGTGTCAAACAAAGTGCGTTTCAATTTGGGATCTACCATCGGTGGAGGAACCTGGATAGATGCATGTTGGTACCTCCACAGTTGTAAGAGGGCCATGCCCACAAATAACGAAAATAAGTCTACACTCATGCTCGCAAAAAACTAGTTACAAACAAACCTAAGTCCATTGCTTGGACTTACCGCCTCAAGAACCATCTAATCTTTCCCTAGTCTATAGGTCCCTATCTTCACCTTAATGTTAAATACTCTACACACCTCTACTATTCTGCTTTAACATACGCCTAATCTACACCTAGTCTACAAATTAGAGTTGTATCTACACAAGCTCTATCATATATATACACACACATATCTATACGTATAGACATACACACACACTCACATAGATACATGTCTACAAGCATATTTAGTAATTACATGTATGTATATACACACATATACAATCCCATAAATACATACATACAATTGGCTCACATAGATACATATCTACATGCATACACATATACTCTTAGACTTGAGTAGGGGCTAATGTAGTGTTAATAATTTAGTGGCAGTTCTTTAGATATCATCAAAATCGTGGTAAAACCAAGGGTACGTCGTGGTAATCCATACATTAGTGGACCCAAGATCATAACACCACGATTAAAAAGGGACCATACCCAAGAGGAAATGTTTGACCATCATGTGCTATGCTCCCTTGCTTAGTGCCCATATACATGCATATACACACACATGTATACATAGCTACATCTATATACATGCATATACACACACATATATACATGCATACATATCTCCTCTCAATCTCACTCTCCTTCCACGTCTCTTCTATCTCTATACCCTTCACTCTCTCTATCTCTCACATTCCCTCTCTATCACTTTAATTCTATCTCTCCCTCTTGCCCCCTCTATCTCTCTATTTTCTCTCTCTCTCTCTCTCTCTCTCTCTCTCTCTCTCTCTCTCTCTCTCTCTCTCTCTCTCTCTCTCTCTCTCTCTCTCTCTCTCTCTCTATCTATCTATCTATCTTTTTTGGAATCCTTTGTCTATATTACATTGCTTGATGAATGTAAAGATGTATAGAGCTCTTTCTCTCTCTCTCTCTCTCTCTCTCTCTCTCTCTCTCTCTCTCTCTCTCTCTCTCTCTCTCTCTCTCTCTTTTCTATTTGTTTCTCTCTCTATCCCTCTCTACATTATCTCTCTCTACCATTTTTCTCTCTTTTTATAAATCCATTTAGGTTTCTTTTATGATTGATTTATTTTAAACACTCATTTAGCTACTTTATGGTCATTTTTTCATTTAGTTATTTTCTTTTTTCTACTGAACCTACTTATTTTCACTCAATCACTCAATTAAGACATCAACCTACTATAATCAAACATTTTTTTCTCTCTCTTTTTTCTTATACATTAGTCAAAAAAATTTTCCTCCCGCTCACGCCACTAATGTCCTCCCTCTCATTTCCTCTCTCTCTCTCTCTCTTTTCTCCCCCTCTCATACATTAATCAAGCATTCTTTCCACACACCCTAATTAAATCCTCCCTCTCATTTCCTCTCTCTCTCTCTCTCTCTCTCTCTCTCTCTCTCTCTCTCTCTCTCTCTCTCTCTCATTCTTTCTCTCTCTCTCTCTCTCACTCGAAGCAATGCCAAGGACAAATTGCAAACAAATAGAAGCAACACCAAGGACACACAAATCAATCGGGGGCAAATAGAAGAGAGAAAAATGCAAGCGGTGAGCATCTCAAACAATGTATGTGTGTGTGCGCGCATGCATTCCAAGAAATGCGTGTGTGTTTGTGTGTGCACTTTTCAAACATTAGGATAAGGGGGAAGGGGGTGAGAAAAATTTTCTCTATCTACTCCACTCCTTGTGGTTGACCTTTCATCGATGCTATAGCATCCTTCCTTTGTTGGAGAAAACCATACACCGAGCGAATAAAACCAAGCGTGGCATTTTTTCGAGCGAAAGTAGGGAGAATTATAACTCAAAAAAGCTCTATCATAATGTCAAGTGCAGCTAGTCCAAAAAAATAGTTAATCCATAGAAGGTGATTGTTGCAACAATATAAACGCCAAATTGATTAAGTAACACAAGCTATCAAAACAATGTAAGTATAATAGGCGTTCATCCTACAATGGAAATTGCAAGGATCCAAAAAATTGGCCAATCCATAGAGGAGTGCAAACCTTAGCTCAAGAATTCGATTCTATGCTGGCACTCTGGCCCCACACAATCCCTGGAACAACTCTACTTTTGTCAGTGCTGCCTGATGCACAAACTCATGAGCTGCAGAATCCAAACCAAGGACTCGAAAATACACAAAGTACATGTATTTGCATGGCATTTACATGAGACGCCTAATGTCTTGTTTTTGGAAATCCTCACAAGTACATTGAGGAAAGTCTGCAATGGTCACCGCATAAGTAACCCCCTTTTGAACTGAGCCTAGAGTGCTAACATGAAAAACATGCGATGCATTTGGTACCAATATAACCTCTCTCACTAGATGTGCTTCCATGCTTTGGCCCAATGCTATCCTGTCATTGAAGTCTTTGGTTAATTTTGTCCTCCACCTTACATGCTTTCCATCTCTAAATCTAGCACGGAAAGAGCTCGGCTATGTTCCACATTGCCCACCAAGATGGAGGTTCTGTTGTGCTATCGTATTATCTCCCTGAAGCACAAATCCATTTTTGTGCAGCATCTCAACCTCCCATGGAAGCAGACACGTTCCCTCTTCCACAACCCACATCCCCGAGACTCCGCCAGAAGGTCCAATAATCATCCCATCAATATTCCATGCATGAGTGTTACTGTCATTGCAAAACCATACAAATCCCTCAATAATTCCTTCTAGTTTGGCACCCACACTGGGATATTTTCTCCTTCCCCAAAAGCAAGGGGCAGGAACACCATTTTGCACATTATTTAAACTGTTGTTTATGAACCTACCACAACGTACTTTCTCTCCGGGGAGAACATTAAAACACTCATTTTTTTGCGAGACTCAGTGTGCCTAATTGCCCAAAAAATCCAAGTCACCTTTTTCTTTGGCCAAAGACTAGGAGTAGCGGAAGCATTTTGTTGGCTATGTGGTACATTGTAAATTGGAGTAGTGACAGTAACAGACTCTGGTCTATGAGAGTCTTCTTCAAGAGTTTCATCGGCGTCAAGAAAGATTGAGTGTGATTTTTGCACACTCTTTTCCCGTACTAGAGCTCTATTCATCTCTGGAATTGGTAATTGCATTTCTAAAATTGATGACTGAGCTACATCAAGAAGTTTTCTATTTGATGTTGACGTTGGCTGATTGCTCATAAATCTGGCTGCCAAGTCTTCCATCATTGGTCTTGTGGATGAATGCATGCCCTTCAAGTAGGCATTGTGGCACACACTTTGAAGAATTGCTAGTGACATACCTGCAAAAGTGACTTCATACACACCAATGTTATTCTTATAACCAATTGAAGCATGCATACTTGCATGTTTTGCCTTATAAAGATTTGTTCTTGGGACAAAAGCACCTGTCTCATCTTGAGCAACAAATCCGTCTCCCCATTGTGGCACTCTAGCATCTCACCATGACAACCATGTCTCCAATGCTTGAATCTCATCCAAAATAGCATGGCCCATTTTCCAAAACTGTTTGAGTTCATCCTTGCATACTTGTGCTGCATGTTTTGAAGGTGCATGTAACCATTTTCGACACAATATTTTATGTTCCTCTTGATAAGAGGAATGTACACACTTGACAGTGTGCTTAGCCATGCTTTGCTCCCAATGAAAAACACATGATCTCGCTTTCTCAGGCATCTTTTTTTTTGGCTCCACCAAAATAGACAATACGAATTGCAATCCAATTTGCATTTGCCTTATCTGCCATAAATCCTTGAAATTTAGGATTATCAAAACCATGATCAACTACAACCTTATTAAGCAAATTCCAAAACTATATCTGTGCATGCTTGTTTTCCATGGTAAATTCACATATTGCCAATGTTAATAGCTCTCTTACATATGGGTCGTAAACATGCACCGACATAGTAGGCCAACCCTCCACACGATGAACATGATGAAAAGCACCCACATATCTTGAAAATTTCCACAAGGGTGCATACGGTTCACCAAATCAACACCACTCCCTGGTCCCATGGTAGACATTTTAAATATATGAGGTTGCTGTCCAGGTCCAAGCTGATCTGGAAAAAGAACACTGTGGAGGAAGGCATATCTTGATTTTGACTTTAAAGTCAAAATAGACTCCAAGCCAAGGGGTGTAATTTCTTTTGCCCGTTTAGCTGACTCTAAGGTTCTTTGAAAATGTAGCTTGTCTGACAATGGGGTTACGGAATCCAAAAAACAAGAGAACTCTCCATCTGTCATTGGTGAGTCACCACCAACTACTTGAGAAAAAAGCTTGTCCATAATTAGGTCTTTTGTAGTTGTTCTTTGAACTGGTTTGGCAGTTGTTAGAGTATCAAAGGCAGCTCGATGCATTAAGGCATTAGATATTGACTGGTCTGCAACTATGTTCTTCCCCTCTAAAACAGGGTGTTTGTGAAAACCTAAATGTAATACACATCTATAACTCCAGTCTTGTTAGATGGAATACATAATATATAACTGCAGGGAAAGTGTCAATGCACTCTGGCATTTGACGGCAATGAAAGCATATAAGCTTTCCATTATCAACATCCAAGTGGCCTTTACTAGGAGCACGTGCTAATTTTCCTCGCCATTGAGACTCATTAAATTGTCTCCTTCCCTAATAGTATGGACATTCTATATTGGAGCATCTCAAATTCCCTCCACACCGACTAAAACGAACATTTCCATTAAATATATCATTAGTGTAGGAAACATATTTTGTCCAAACATGCTCATCAAATTTATGTTCCATCCCATACATAGCAGACACTACAAGAGGCTATTCATATTAGCGACGCTCAAAAAAAAAAATCCCGGCGTCGCTATGAGCGTCGCAAATTTACAAAGAAATTTGCGACGCTCATAGCGACGCCGACTGGGCTAAAAAAAAAACATACAGCGCCCAAAAACTCAGATCTTAGATCTGAGTTTTTCGGCGCCCTCAAGCAAGGAGAAGGTAACGCTCTCCCCTCTCTCTCTCTCTCTCTCTCTCTCTCTCTCTCTCTCTCTCTCTCTCTCTCTCTCTCTCTCTCTCTCTTTCTTCTCCACACACACACACACACACACACGAGGAGAGGAAGGAGAGCCAGGGATGCTCCTTCCCTCTCCTCACTCTCATGTTCCCTTCCCCTCTTTCTCTCTCCCTCTCTCTCTCTCTCACACACACATACACACACACACATAGTGTTTTTGAGAGAGAGAGAGAGAGAGAGTACAAACATATACAAAAACGCACACATACATACATAAACAAAGAATGCACACACGCATTGAGAGAGGAAAAGAGAGAGAGAGCATGCATAAACAAAAAACGCACACATTGAGAGAGGAAAAGAGAGAGAGAACATGCATAAACAAAAAACGCACACATTGAGAGAGGAAAAGAAAGAGAAAACATGCATAAACAAAAAAACGCACACACATTGAGAGAGAAAGAGAGAGAAACTAATTTAACGTCGTAGGAAACTAATTAAAACTAAAAGACCTAAAGATTTACGTTTATTTACGCTAGATTTAGATTTACGTTATATTAGATTAGATTTAGGTCTCCATAGACTGCGATGCCTGCATGAAGCGGGTGAAGAAAGCCCTCAATGGAATATAGGGTATTGCTGCCTTCACTCATGATGGGCTCCGTCGATCCAAAAGTACTGGTGAAATGTCTTCAGAAGATAGGGAAGAAGGTGGATCTTCAGGGCGGCAAGAGTCACTACATCCCCGACACAATGACCATCTAGACAACCTCTAGTCATTCAACAGCAACTTCAAAGTTAGTAACAAGAGCAAGAACGGTCTAAAGGGCCAATTGCTGTCGTCAGATGTGGATGGAGATGAGGCAGCGTCACCGCCGGAAGTTAACTCTCACATCTTTAGTGATGAGAATGCCAACTCTTGCTGAGTTATGTGAAAAATTATGTGTTAAATCAGTTTTAAGGTTCATATAATCCCTGTTAGTTTAGTTCTTTGTTTCTAATATAACATAATTTACGTTAGATCTAGATTTATGTTATATTAGATTAGACTTAGGTTTATTTAGGTTTATTTAGGTTTACCCACACACACACACACACACACACACAAGAAGAAGAGAGTTTTAACGTCGTAGGAAACTATTCCAAAAGCCGTTAAAGATTAGGTTAGATGTAGACTTACGTTAAATTAGATTTAGGTTTATTTTTAGTTAGATTTACGTTTATTTAGATTTACGCTTATTTACGTTAGATCGAGTCCACGCAAGAATTACTTACGGTTTAGGGTTTAGAGTTAGACGAACAGTGAAAAGATCTACTGTGAAAAGATGTTAAGATGCTGTGAAGTGCTACAGCTAGAGAAGAGGCAAAGGGGTTTTGTCCACTACATGCAGTATCATGTAGACGTGGGTCTGTAGATTTCTTGTACCCACAAATATAGGTATTGACCAATAAGGACGAGATTATAACCCGGTGGTTCTGATCTCCGTGCACCTCTAGACCGAGGTGTGCGGGGATTGGACATGACTAGAGAATGTGAGGTAAAGAGAGAGAGAGAGAGAGAGAGAGAGAGAGAGAGAGAGAGAGAGAGAGAGAGAGAGAGAGAGAGAGAGATAAGACGAAGAATGCCAATAGAATATTAAATTTGTTGTCCAGGTTATAAGATTTTTATCCTCATTATGAGTAGTGACGAGGATGTGGGACCGTCCAACCGAAACACCTATCTCTCAACGAGGGTCTTATGTCCTTGTAATCAATGCAAGCATGCTGTGCGACGGACAAGACGTGTTTCTTTGCAGCACGTTCGCGAATTTGGCGAGTTCGATCCATCTATTATAGATCGAGTTGTTGCCAATTATAACTCGTCGGACACTGACGCTGGCCAACAAGCAGCAATCTTGCAACCCAATAGACGTGTTCGCAGGCGCTTTGGTCAAGCAGCATATGTGAGGCCACAAGATGTAGCCTCTGACAGCTCGGGGGATGATCATGCAGAGCACATTCCCAACGAGGCAATGTTTGAGCCCGAGATTGATGAAATGATCGAGATGATCATGGATTCAGAAAGGCTTATCTATGATGATATGAAAAGTGAAGCCGATACGCCATTGTATAATGGAGCACGTATGTCTAGATTGAAAGCACTCCTGGTTCTTCTCAACATGCAGGAAAATTTTGGATGGAGTGACACTAGCGTCACAGCGCTTTTCAGGTGATCTATTACAATTAGTTTACTTTAATAAAACTCTAAATGTATAATGAACTGATAGATTTTTACACGACTGTATCGTATTTTTATGTTGTGTAGATTGCTTAAAGAGCACATACTACCAGCTGACAATGTGATGCCAGATTCCCGAGATGAAGCAAGAAAGATTTTGCGAAACTTGGGGATGGATTACAATTCTATCCACGCTTGTCCTAATGACTGCATTCTTTTCAGAGGGGAATACATAGACATGGAGAAGTGTCCGAAATGTGATTCCGAAAGATATCGAGTAGATCTCCACGGGACAAAGATTCCACAAAAGGTTTTGCAACATTTTCCTCTGCTTCCTCGCATCAAGCATTTCTTCGAATATAAGTCCATGGCCGCCCGAGCATCATGGCATGAGGAGAATAAATCTTCGGATGGTGTGCTACGAATTCCTGCAGATTGCGCAGCCTGGAAACATATAGATGGAACATGGTCGGATTTTGCCAGGGAAGCTCGAAATTTGCGCTTAGGCCTGGCTATGGATGGCGTAAATCCATTTGGTCAAAGATCAACATCTTACAGTGTATGGCCCGTTGTCATCGTCAACTACAACATTCCCTCGTGGTTGACTAAGAAGAAGGGGCACCTATGGCTAAGCTTGATTGTGCGATGGCGATATAAAGTGGGGAATATGGATGTGTATCTTCGTCCACTATTGGAAGAGCTACAACAATTGTGGATTGGCATAGAGGTGGTGGATATGAGCCGACACACAAGACGATGGAATGCTTTGATCAGAGGCATTCTAATGTTGACCATGCATGACTATCCCGGGCTAACAGAATGCTCAGGTGATCTATTGACACTCCTCACTCAGACACTGTAAATCTTGTTTTTTTCCATCATTAGGAAAAATATGAACCCTCTAGGGGCCCTTTGGGATTAAAGTTAATTAGAGGCCAGCCAATGAGAAGAGGGTGGTGGACACACTCTATGCCCTCAAAAATGTAGGGGGACAAAGTAGTCTTACACTTTTTAAATGGGCTCTTACCTAGTGAGAAGGTGGGGGGGGGGGGGCATATGGAACCTCCAACTTCCCTCCTTTTTGATCCGGTTTTGAAAAAATCCCAAAAATTTGAAATTTTTCAAAAATTTCAAAACTCAAATTTCATCTTCTGAAAACCCCCTGAAACTATTTTATGGTCAAAAAAGCATTTTTTGATCTCAAAAAGTCAAAACGTGCATCCAAAAACCCTAAAATTCAAAATTTTTTAAAAACTTTTAAAAAATCTTTTTTTGCTATCCAGAGCTCCCCCAAAATTAGTTATTAGGCAAAAAGGGATTTTCTCTCTCTAGAACCCCTTTTCCAACCCCTCCTTGGTTGCAACCATCACACTCATCCTCTACTCCAACACTCTCTCTCTTTACACCATCTCCATTGCTGCATCAAGGAAGCTCCTCTCTCCTCCCCTACCACCTTCCATTGCCACACCAAGCAAGGCTTATCCACCTTCTCCTCCCTGTGCCACACCAAGCAAGGGTTGTCCACCTTCTCCTCCCATTGCCACAAGGGTTGACCATTTTCTCATATCACTTTATCACACCTACATTGTAGCAACAAGCAAGGTTCTTCTCCTCCTCCTAGTTTGCTTTGCTCAACCATGGCCAACTCTACTTCACAAAGGTGACCAAAGGATGAGGTCACAGCACTTGCATGCCACAACACTAGAGGTGTAGATGATGAGTGGGTGCCACAAGAGTTCACCAAAGGTGCTTGGGTATACATGCAACCATCTGTTGTTGGCCCTCATCGTGTGCAGAATCGTGCAAACATGGATCTTCATTGGAAAGGAAAGCTCCTTGGATTCAAGAACCGCAAAGACAAGGGGACCATAGCCATTGTGCAACATGTTTTCTCAATGTCAACCATGCACTTGCAACAACCACGTCGATTTCCAACACATTGTAAGTACATGTTTTGAGAATACAAAGCTAGGTGTGAAATCACAGTGTAATGTTATTATGGATTCATACTTAACATTTGTCATGCATTTATAGTCATGTTCTTTGAGGGCATCCTTTAGGAGTTGAAAAATAGCCTGATAGGCTTTGGTGCTCATTCCAGCCTCATCACAAGCTTGTTGAACGTCATCATCATTAACCACATTTCTTAATTTATGCATAAGGTCCTTGGTGACTGCATCCTTAATGTGCTTACCTCCAGGTGATTGTAAGATAGAAATAACGTCCTCGGTATTGAGACAACTAGTGAGAAGGTTGACTCGATTATCTTGGCTTGTTCCACCGCATGCCTCCTGGATGAAGTTTCTAGCAACAAATAAACATAAATGTTAGAAAATAGTGTGAAGTAAGAATGCAGCATGCAAGTAAAGACCAAATCACCTTGTGGCTGTAACTCGTCATTTGCGTGCTCCTCCGGAATGTGCAAGAGTTTCAATGGATGAATACGGGCGTTTGCGTTCCCTTGCACCAAGGGGTGTTTCTTTCAAGTATGTGATGGTGTTGGTAAGCTTCTGGATGTGGGACTCCTTTTCTTGCATTTGTTGTTCAAGACTTTTAACTACCCTCTCCGAAGAGGCAACACTCTCTTGTAATGCCGTCGTCTTGAGGTGAAGAGCTTGACATTCATGCATCCACATATGCAAAGAAGCACCTGCACCCATACACAGCCGCTTGCAATAGCCTAACAAGCCTGCTTCTCCCCTCCCAAGAAATTGAAGAAATGTGGAAAGGCTATTAAACGGTGGATGGAAGCGGCTTATAGGATCGTAAGGGTACAAATGGCCATCCACCCAAATGTCAACATTGGTCTCACAAGCGGTGCAACGTTCCAGTGATGACCTTTGATCACCTTCACTAGTGGTCTTCGGTGCAAATGCTGTGGGTAAGCGAATATGTATGATTTTGGTGTGCGGAGTACGTGGTGGTGGAAGCAAACCATTTGTGATTTCCGTGAGCACCATGGAAGTTGTTGCGTGAGGAAGCAAATGATGAAAAGATAGAGGGGGAAGGGTAGAGAGGCCGAGCAGGATGGGAGGAGAGAAGGAGGGAGAGATTGGGGAGGAGGAGGAAGGTAGGGACAGAGAGGGAGAGGAGAGGGAGAGGGAGAGAGGAGGAAGGAGGGAGGAGGGAGGAGGATGAGAGAACAAAATGTTTATTACTTTTTGGGGGAAAAGATTTTTGAAAAAATGGACTTTCTAAGCTTGTGGGTTAAAAAATGGGTCAAAAAATGATTTTTGGATATGTATATATGTTGGGAGGGAGTTTTAAGTAAAAAAAACAAATAAAAATATTTTTTTAAAAAAAAAGTCAAATTTTGACTCTTTTTGACCCACGGAATTGCTGATGTGGACACACCCCTATGCTTCCTTCACTTTAAAAAGAGCTAGAGAGAGAAAGCAACCTTTTAGGTCCACATCCTACATTTGTCTAAAAAAAAGGCTAG